>NC_048595.1:208343297-208523004 GCF_003668045.3 Cricetulus griseus
TAGGCTCCAAAGCTACACAGGCAAACCTTGTCTCAAAAAAAGAAAAAAGAAAGAAATTTCATTTTAACGTGCCAGACTTTTTTGACTCCCCAGGGGAACTCTGCCCATTGGAGGAGTGGATGGGGGGTAGGCTGGGGCGGGAGTGAGGGGAGACAGGAGGAGATCTGTGAGAACTGCAGTTGGAATGTAAAATGAAATGTAAAAAAACAAATAAATTTTCCCTGGTGCAAGAAGGGACTTTGAGAGCCCATCCCACGTGAAGGGTTAAACTCTGGCCCTGGACACATGGGGAAGGGCCAAGGACCAGCACAGGAAGATTTGGTGGACTTTGCAGAGCCCCCGTTGAGGGCCCTACCCTGCCTGGGGAGTGGTGGGTGGATGGGGTGGGGCTTTGTTGGGGGTGGGGAAGGAGGGAGGGGGTGAGTGGAGGGAGAGGGAGAAGGGACTTACATGTGAAACAAGCTAGTTCCCTAACTAGAACTAATAAATAAATAAATAAATAAATAAATAAATAAATAAATAAATAAATCCACAAAAAAAAGCTAAAAAAAAGAAGTTAATTTTAAAAGAGTACCTGTCTCTTTGGAATTTGTAATCTGACATAGGGGATCACTTGCATTAAATATCCTGCTCATCTTTGATATAATGTAAAGTGACATTTCTGGCTTGTTTTCAGTACCTAATGAGCACTACTGAGGTCAACACTCTGCCAAAAATTTCTTCACACTGAATTCAAGTGGGACCTCAGAACTGTAAATGTACATTCATGCACTGTATCTATATCTATATCTATATCTATATCTATATCTATATCTATATCTATATCTATATCTATATTGAAGCCATCAATCTGGATTAGAGAAATAAACAATTAACAGAGATCTCAGAAGGAAGATACAAAATACTTAGTCACCTGGCACATGAACCTTTACGTTCCAATACTTCCATTCAGAAAGGGCTGGGAAGGCATCATTTATAAGTCTCCTTGGCATTTTCAACTCATTCAGACAATTTTGCCTCAAGAGCTCAGCGAATGACCAAAGTCGTTAGCACCCGATTCCACTTCTGCTTCCTGATTTGATGTTTTTTTTTTTGGTAACAAGCAAAACAATGCACACTCTGTGCTGAAGTTAATTTTTTCCTTTCAAATTTGTTTCTGGTTAAAGAGTTTCTTTATTATTTTTTCAAGCTGTAATAATAATAAAACACCCAAAGCTTTGTATAAGGCATGGAACTCAATTTTATGTTTTGTTTAAATCTTCTGGATATACTATGGTGCTAAGTCCACAGAGGCACTCTAACTCTGAGTTAAATGTGGTTTAATATTCACGTGGTTGAGTTATCTGAAATGAGAATTAAGGGGCACCAGCTGAGGCAGCCTCTTCACTAGTTCTCTCATTCACTGTTCCCACCACCAAGGCTGAAACTGAACACATTTGCCAATGTTGTGTTCTCCTTTTTACTGAGTAGGGTAAAAATTTTGCATGGCTGTTTTAGGATCCCAGAATTGTTGATTGTCTCCATTTCCATTTCAAAAGAAGAAACCCACAGTCTAATATTTCCCCTCATTGTCAATGAAAGTAAAAAAGCAAACTAAATAAAACCACCAAAAAACAAAACAAAACAAAACCCTAAAGTGCCAAGGAGCAATGTTTATAAGATTTCAAATAGGAGCTGAAAAACACCAATAAAGTTTGGATTCAGCTCAAATGTACCATCAAACCCAGGCAGCTCCCCCGCCCCTGCCTCTTTTTAATGGTCCATTTGTCTGGTCCTCTTGGAAGATCTATAGAGAAAATTACCAGGGCAGAATGTGCATCCAATTGCACATCCTGCTACAGGAGAAACGATTCCTGTTCTCATCATTGGGATCAATAATTTGCTAACACAGTATTAGCAAGAGCAACAACTCCACCAGGTTAAAGGAGGTTTACACTGAATAATGACCGCCCAGGAAAGGGAAAAGCTAAGCGAGTAAATCCTGGCAGCCTTTTACTATTGAGATAGCAGGTGCTAGTGAATCAATAGTGGCTCTGGTGAGCCTAGACTGTAAAGATGCTTTATTGTTCTGCCTAAGTACATCGGCAGAGATGCTCCTCTTAATATCTGTACGCAGAAGCCACTGGGATCCAGGCCTGTCCTATTAACACAAGCATTTCACATCTGAGCCAGGGAAGGTCCATCTATGGCCCCAGTGTCAGGTTGTACACCACCTATGTGGAAACCCTAACAGAATCCATGGGGCAAGATGAAGGGGAGGATAAATGAAGCCACAGAGGGAACACTGAGAAGAGCCTGGATGTAAAGAAAGCCATGACATATGGACTGACTTCGAGGATGGATCAAGGCAACTTTCTTCATAGCACCATATCTAAATCATCTCTTGAGAAGAAAACGTTTTTGGAACCACCTCTTTATCTCCATTTATAAAATGTGACAGATCAGGGGCAGTGAAGGACTGCTCTGTTGGCCCTCACTCCATAGTGGGCATGTATAATGAGTTCCATTTGTATTTGTTCTAGTTTGGCTTTTGCTGCTTTGATAAAACACTGGATACAGCCAGGTTGGGGAAGATAGGGTTTCCTTTTCTTCACAGGTTAGAATCCATTTTCAAAGGAAGCCAAACTAAAGAAACAGAAGCAGGAGCTGAAAGCAGAAAGCTCAGAGGACACCTTCCTCAGATTTGCTTAGCTATTTTCGACAAGGTACAGGCCCAACTGTGTAGGGATGGCACTTCTATGTCAAATGAAATTAATGAAATTCCTCAATGGACACAGTTCCTCACTTGGGGTTCTCTCTTCACAAGTGACACTGGTTTGTGTCAAATTGACAGCTAAAGCTAAGCATGACAGCATTCTTACAAACCTGTTAGCAAATAGTGAAGAAAGGCAAGGAACATAATAAGCAAATATTTCTGGCTTTCTGTTCCTCAAGCAGCAAGGGAAGCTGTGTTTTCTGTCTTCATGTGGCTAGCCACACTGTAGGAAAGTTCTGTTCAGAAACTGTGAGCTATCCTAGAAACAAGCAGTTCTTATCCAAGAAACCTTTGAAAGGAGTATTGTTCCAAGACAAAACAGGCGCCCAGGGTGTCTCATGCAGAAAAGCAAACAGCCTAAGAACAACCCACAATTGAGAGGGAAATAGATATATACTTGCAAATGAAGAGAAAAAAATCCAGGGTGGGTGGGAGAAATCTATAGATAAGACTTTTATTAGATGAAGTCCACAGTTAAATGTTTTTTTTTTTTCATGAGAAATTACTTACAAAAGAACCACCAGATTCAAAACAAAGTTTTACCATTTAAAGAACACTTGGGAAAGTCTGACCAACTGTGGGTGAGAAGAAAGACTGAGAACTGATGCTCTTACAAAAGGGCCAATTCCAGGATATTATTCAGATGCTAAGGGGCCTAAGGAGTAGGATGGGCCTGCTCAGTGGAAGCCAGGTGCTCCTTCCATGAGGCTGGCTGAACAACTAATTAACTACATTCCCCCACTCTGCTTTCCAAGAAGATTTCAAAGTCAGCTGCTACTGCAGGAATTTTTGTCTTTGTCTCCCAAATATGACTTTCTTTGTTTACTTTGTTCAGTTCCATTGAGTTTTGTGAGCTGAGCAGAAGGAAATTCTCCCTCTAATACACAAATTTCTTCACCCTAGATATGCTCAGAAGGATATGATCAAACACTACCTCCCACAAACATAACCTCTGGATGCATCATGTTACCATATTATTTTATCTTTAGTTCTGTATGTGTGGCATGTGCATGCATATATGCAGGTTTGTTTACATATGTGTGAGAAAACATGTTTCTGTGTGTATGTATGCATGTGTGTGTCTGTGTGTGTGTTTGTAAATGCGCATGCATGTGGAGGCCTGAAGTAACACCAAGTGTCTTCCTTGATCACTTTTTACCTTATATATTGGGGCAAGGTCTCTCAATTGAACTCAGCATACTCTATTTCAGCTAGTCTGTCTAATCAGCATTCTCTGAGGATTGTTGCCTCTGATTTCCAAGTGAAGTGCTTGGATAATAGTGAGGCTGCCATGCTCAGCTGACACTCACATGGGTAATGGGGATCTGAACTCATGTCTTCAAGCTTAGACACAAAGCATTTTTATCTAGTCAGACATATCACCAGTCCATCTCCAGAATTTTTTCTTCATGGAGTATGTGAGAGGTTTTGGGTTGTGTCTGTGTAGGGTTGTTTAAGTATATTTTGACTGACAGGAGAATGGGTCATGAATGTTGTATGATCAGAAATTTAGTTTTAAACATGGGTGGAATAGAAGCTCTTCAGAAGTCTTTCTTCCACCTGCTGTTTGGTTACTACAACCTAGATGATGTGTGCTGGGGCAAGGTGACATATCCATCTAGATGCTTTGAGCATCTGAGATTCCTCTTGCAACTGATCCATAGCTTTGGTCCATTACTAAGTCCTCTCCAGAGCTCTCCTGCCCTCAAGTGTCTGATGAAATGGTAGCTGTGAGAAGGAAGGATCTATGCACTGCAGTGTTATGGAGAAGACTCTAGTCAAACTCTAGTAGGCTGCTAGAGTCATTGTCTAGTTGTCAAGCAAGAATTAGTGTATGTTGTATAAGCCTTCTGAATGGGGCAAATGTGGTTGCTACCTTAGATTATTCTGAGTGGTGGGATCTTGCCATCAAATTCTCTTTCAGCTAACACATGAAAGCTAGAGTTTGTTAACCTTAAAGTATGTGAACTGAACAAAGGAAACCAGCCAATTAATAAGAAAAAGAATTTGGCCTAATCATGTCGAAAATGACTTAACCTCTTTTCTACATGTCTTTCTAATATTTGTCTCATTGCTATTTCCTGTAACTTGAAATATGGATTTTATTCAAAAGTGCATTAGCTGATATTTTTATGTTATGGATAGTAATAATTCCCACATTCTATGGCACTCACTTGGCATAATTTTCAGAAGGATTTATAATGACTTCTTCAAGCTAGTTGAGAAGTAGACCTTCACAAGCAACCCATATGGTTTCTATAATGTTCATTGGAGTATAGAAAACATCACTGATTGGATTTATCCTAAATTGCTCATCAAATCCTTTGAACAGTTTTCTTATATTCTAAAGTCATTCTAAAGTCACTATAAATGTAATGACTCTTCATACAGGTAGCAGACTAAATTTATATAAAACCTTTTTGGTTTTTTGTTCTTTTAATTATCTACATTATGACATTACTCAAAAAGAAAGTTATTTGTAGGAGTATTTCCCAATGTAATCTACTAGGAGCCAGCCACTTTCACATTCAAGAATCACTTAAAGAAGTGTTAACTACATTGTTTTCCATGGTCTAAAAAAATGAAGTCAGAGAAATATGCAGAATTCAGGCAAATAATTATTGGATTTGATGTTACAGGAAGATGTGTTTTTAAATAATTTCTATTCTGCTCCTACAGGGATAAGATATTATAGAATGCTTCTAACCACCCATCTCCCTGCTCCCCCCCCAAAAAAAGTGGCAAGAGAGATTAATATCCTCTTGCCAAATGCTTTCCAGACATAGTTAATCTAGTCATCTAGAAGGGAAGACCAAAATGAAATTTCAAGTTCTGCCCTATTGTATTAAATTAAAACAGAGGACAAGAATGTAAACTACTCCCCAATATTCCACAGAGGTAGTCAGCAGAATGACCATATTTTAAACATAAGACACTGACTCTCTCACTATTTCATAAAGAAGACACAAGTATCTGCTGTTCACATGTCTAAATCAGTAACTAAAAAAATTGAAGTTACAAAGTCAAATTCACTGATTTTAACAAGACACAAACTTAATCAGAAAATGTTGTTTAGAAGTGAGGCATTTCAGGAATAATGAGGACTAGAGAAGATCATCAGAAAGGAGAACCATGGTCCAAGTTTGTTCCTAATAAAAAGGACCAGGACATGTTTATGCAGCCACACAATACCTGTGCCTTGTCCTTGATGCACTGTTTTACCTTGGGACTCTGCCAATTCCAGAAGATAAAAAATTGGCATGGCTCTTAGGATTGAAATATCCTCAACATGAGCCAAAATGAACCTCTTTGTTTTAGGAAGCTAGCTTGTCTATAATATTTTATTATCCCTGCAATAACTCACTAATGTAGCCACTACCACAAAAAATCATCACCTAAATAAAATAGGTACAGGAAGGGTAATGGGCTCTGGAATTAAAGTAACAGAATGACAATTCTTAATTATTAAAACAAATACTATTAAGAACTGTGAAAGGAGGAGGTTAAAATTTGTGGTCAGAATTACTTTACTGATTACTTTCTTTATAAAGTAAAGATTAACTTGACCATGAAATTTCCAGAGAAGAAAATAAGGAAATCCTAAACCTTGTCATGCCTTCTTCTTGATACTATTAGTGATTTTTATCATGTTTAAAACTCCTCTATATTCTCTATGTCCATATTTTGTGGGCTCAGAGAAATAAAAAGGTTTTTGGCTATGTTCATAGAAACAGAAGAAAAACAGAGAGTGTTAAGAAAGCATCCTTTTCATCCTGCTGCCACCTGTCTCCTTCCTGTCTATGGGGAGGGAGGCGCGGTCAGTGCTACTCAGTGGCTGCATGTATCTAAAAATTCATTGTACACAGTTGAATATTTTATGTATGCTGCTAATGGGGAGGAAAGCTTACTACCCCACTGTACTTTTTATGTTTGAATCAAACTTAAAAACATAATGCATTTACATAAATATGATTTATCTTTTATACATAACTTGCCTTGGAGGTGTCCCAATGTTAGTATGCTTTTTCCATTTCTCTCTTTAGTAGAATTATATTTCATACTCTATTAGTCAGGACAGACCTGGTTCTGCTACATTAACAAACAATCTTAGTTACTTAAGTAGTGAAACTCTATTTGCTGGCCATGATACATTTCTGTCTCCATGAAGCAGGAGAACAGCTCCACATTCCCTTTGCTCTGAGGTTGATGATAATAAAGGGATCCCCTCTGGGTCATTGCATGCCACCTTGACACAGCAGAATCCATCACTTACCACTCATTGTGTCTTCAAGGTACTTAACTGAAAGTAACATTTTAGGATCATTTCTTTCATGCCCAATACCACCCTATGCCATGCTTAATTTCAAGGCAATGGAGAAATACATGATATCATGGTCCAGGAAGAGCCAAATTGAAGAGGCACTCTGACTTCTATACCACAATGGAATTTGCATCCTGAGAAACTCCCTTTGACTTCAGGTTCATATCCAGTAACCTGAATACTTATGGCAGACATCATGGCCTGTAACCATGAGACCTCTTGAAAATAGGGAGGAAACAGTTTTCTAATTGTGATATCTTTGAGGATTCTACTAATACATTATCTAATGTCAAGGCTTCTGTAGCTAGAAATTCTACAGGTAGACTATGAAGATTGAGTGCAACACAGAAATATGACTCTACTCTTTGACATACTCAGTGATGTATCAGCTGAAACCACATGATTGATTAGCAATTTATCTGTACTGCCCTGAAGTCCATTTTTCCAGGGATTTCTTCTAATCCTGTGACATTGTGGGTAGATAGTGTAACCTTTAGAGGTAAAGCCTAGGTGGAAGGTGATAGGATACAGAGTGCATGCTCGTGTATGTGACTATTGTACCTAAGTCTCATCTTCTGTACTTTGTTCTAGCTTTCATGAAACAAGTTGTCTATCCTATCACATGCTTCTAGTGTAGTGCACTGCCTTGAACTCACTGAAAAACAAAGCATTGTAAGCAGCAAAAGTGACCATTTCCTCTCTCTAATCTAGCTAACTAGATATTTGTTTTCAGGAATAGAAAACTCAAAAATATCTCTGAGCTAAAGCCATTCTGACCATTCCATTGTAATGTCCAAACCCATCTTGCCCAGTAGACCAGTCACCACTTTTGACTGAATTTCTGTGCTCAGCAAATGAGAAAATCTCATAAAGTGATCACATTTCTTAATAAGAAAGACAAGTTTCCACAGCACTGTTCAGCATTCTCTGGTGACATCCATATCAATGTGCTTCTGCAGATTGTACTAAGCATCATTTACCCAATGATTTCTCATACTTTGAGAAAGAATACACAATAAAAAATCCAGTCCAGAATGCCTTTCTCCCAGAGTGTGGTTCCTGTCACCTTAGATAGTTTTTTTTTTATTTATTTAAAAAGGTCTAATTTTACTTGGTAAAGAGATTCTGACCATAGGCTTTAGGAAACCAACAACACAAACAGCCAAAAGTCCATGGTTGCTAAAGAGGTCTGTAGGAAGATTGACCACGTCAGGGGTAGAAAAGACTGGTAGATCTTGAGAAAATTGACATATCATTGCAAGGTAATTTCCTAACAAGGTAAGGGAAGAATATATTGTTATGGTGGAAGCTTCACTCCAGCCCCTGGCATCCATGTACCCAAAGAGTGTGGAATGTTATGGTGAAAGTTCTACTCAAGCCTCCCTCCCTTATCTCCTTCCAAACATAGCTGCATTTCAGAAAGCCTTCCAAATGAACCCTCCCCCAGAGATGCTCAAGATCACTCCCACAGTGAATTTAAACCACCCCCCCCTAGGAAATAGGCATATGGTTTTCTGGTCTTTTCCCATCTCTCTGTGGGGGGTGGGGTGGGCACCAGGAGTGTTGTATCCATTAAACATGGGCTTTTTCTTATTATGTTTGATTTGGTCTAATTTAGATTGCTTCATCAGCAGAGAAGCTTACAGGGGGTGCAGTAACATTTCATATACATGTTGTACAAATGAAATAAGTGTTGCTTATCTGTAAGTGATGTGGTCTCCTGATGGCTTCTGTTAAGTACTCAAACAAGAGGAATATCTTCCAACAAACACTTTCTAATTCTTCCTCTGTTAACTTCCTTGGCCCCTACATACTTTCAACCAAAAGACTGGCATGCCTATGAAATCCACACAGGTTGTAAGTTATCAATAAGACCAAATGTTGGAAACATGTTCATAAACACTGACTGTGAACCCATAAGAAATGAATTATGATTTTTATTATTAATGAAAACAACTCACTGCTTTTCTCACATTGTCGTATCATTTCACTATCCACGTTTTTTCATTGTTTTCCTATGTGCTTTCAAATTCCTTCTATTCTGAAGTCCTTGTATTTACATAAAGTAATACTTTTGCCACAATATCAGATTTGATAGTAACTTGATCCTCCAAACCTTTTGTTTTTATAGTTATTTGGTCACATGCAATGATATGAGCTGAGGGGAATGATTCCATCAACGTCTCCTTTTGATCCACCTGGTGACACTGGCAAATAACTACTTATAACTTCAAGTCTGCCTGGTCAGGCACTATCTCTAGGGTTAATCTTTGGGATTTTCTTTGGCCAACAACAGCCTTGAGTATGACTTTCCATGTTCACCAAAACATACTCTTTTCAGTTACTGTATGTTGAGTACACATGGAGGGCTATACAACTGTTAGATAAGTCATGGGACTTCAAAAGACATATTGCCAATAATATTTGTAGCGCAGAAAACTGATTCCAAAGGCCTGTTGAAAAGTCACAGGAGCATGTTGTAATCCTAGGAATGTTCTGTTTAGTGGCCTGTACAGTAAGATTATGTGCATTTGAAATTAAGTTAGGTGTTATTTATTTTCACTCCATGAATTAATTTTTAGTATATGTTCTTCTGATAATTATGTGACTTTCCTTTTGCTAGCACTGTTATATAAAAGAGCATTGTAAATAGTGGTGCTTTATTGAGGTTCACAAAATAGTCTTAGAGTTAAAACTTACATTTCCACCATTTACAGGAACTGTTATGTGTTAACCAATGAATATCTTTGATGCCAGCTGAAAGTTTCTGTGTATTTAGATACTTTATAACACTTCATGCCAACATTTTCAATAGATCAGGCTCTCTTACACTTATATATAATCTCACACAGCTTTCGGAGAAGCTGATATAAACTAGAGAGAGACATGTGTTTTTGTTTTTTGACAACTGATTCTGTGCCAGCTCTATGAGTTGAGCATCATACATGATCACTGTTGCCAGTTACATACATAAAATACTAGCAGACCGTGATTCTGAAAGGACCTGCCATATACAGCATTGAAAACCCTACAGATATTGATTTTACAGTCTCTCTACTGATTCTACATCATGCCCCTTTGCTTGTTGGCAATCTTTATAACTTTTACACTGACATAAATTGCCATAAAATAAGCATCCAGCACACCCCCTCCTTTTCCTCCTCTAGAAATGGTTAAGGACGCTCCATTATTCTATTAACATGTTTGACCATTAATTCTCCTGATATCCCTCGGAATGACGAGGTGACTCTAAAGTTGGAGGGCAATTTGTACTGCCTGCTAGATTTATTATTATCCTCTCTAGTGGAAAGCACATGAATTCATCTGAACATTTATTTTCCTTAGCTTGCTGCTATTTTTCTTTTTATGTTTTTTAACGTAGATTTAGTGGCAGAATATTAGCGGCTGAGGATATAGGAGCTAGTCAACAGGGTAAGGCAAACAGCTCAGCTTTCGGAATTTGGTTTCTAATTCCTAGATGTTCCCTTGATGGTCATGAAAGAAAGGCATATGGCAAATGGGGAGGTCGGCATAGTGCTCCCTAATTGTTTGGAAATTAACTAGTTTTCATGTGAACTCAAAGGACTCCGAGTTTTTAATAGAACATCAAAAAAGACTCTTCTTTCCTCATTAACACTTCTGTGTGAGTATTGTACTGCATCATAACAAATTACCCAGCATGTCATTAGTTAAACCGGCATGTTTATCTTGCAGTTCTGTATGTAAAAGCTCCCATGAAGGTCTTACAGGGTTAAAACCAAGAGAAGTCAACCATTCTGAGGCTTGTAGATGGGATCTTGGGTTGTCCTTTGTCAGCTTATAGAGCCATCTGTGTTCCTTGGCTTCTAGCCTATTTCTGCCACCTTCAAAGACAGCCATAACGCCTCGAATCCACAACCACTTAATTAAAGGCAGACATGACAGAGACACCCTGATACAACCAAATTCCTTGCTTATATATGTGAAGGATAGCTACCAGGGGAACTGTCAGTCTGAGCCAAGAGCATTTGTGTAGAATCTGGTACAACAGTTATTAAATTTAGAAATAATACAACCCTGAGTATCATCAAATGATGAAATCTTTCTCAGGGTCCTGTCCACTGAGAATTTGTGTATTTGAAAATCTCAGCTTAACATGCACAAATGTTTGAGAGAATGTGGGCATTAGGAATCACTCTAAACCTGGAGCCTGACTCTGATGCAACCTCTGTGTTGTCTGTTTTATCTTAAATGAAACATTTAACCCCTATGAACTTCAGTACTTGTGAACATAATAACTGTTATTATTTATGTGATTTCTTTACATCCAATAAGCCATGGAAATACATTTGTCTCTCACCCCACATGGCTCCATGTATTACTGTGTTGATATTTGTCTCTGAAGCAAAGAATAGGATAACCCTCAAAAACATGAAATGGAAATATAACAATCATCCATGAATTATCTTCAAATTATCGAGCTTAAAGACTTTACAGATTTTGAAAATGTGGGGCATGTGGAAAAATTATGCTTTGTAACACTGACATTGATGGTGAGAGATTGTCACTGAATACTAATAGTGTTATATTGAAGAAAATATATATATTTTCCTGTACTGGATTTGCTAGTAGCTACTCATATTACACATTCATTATAACTATAACTGAATCTTTAAAATCATATATATTTCTTTCCAACACAGCTCTTATCACAGATATTAATGATTTTCTTCTAATAGTTTTATTATTGAAGAATAAAGTTTGCCTTAAATGAAAGAGATATTAAATTAGTTCCCAGGATGGCACTGTTAGAGGAATATGTGGAGAGCAATAAATCAAGATAGAGATTATAATCTCTGAGAAAGGCACCATGTGAATTGTGTGCTTGTACAGAGATAGTGCATGAATAATTTGGTATGTAAAGAAAGAATCTTTTCTTCCATGCAACTCATCCAAAGATTCACTGATACCCACAACTGACCCTAATAGCATCTCTTGTGAATGCAGCCATCATGCCCACAACTGCTTCTCAGTGCCTTGTACATAGGAAGGAACAGATGTTGCACTGGGAAGACTGAGTCCTATTTCTCAATAATGACATATAATCTACTTACAGAAGGTGCTGCTGGATGGCATAATGTGGAAGGGATGGGTTGGGGACCTTCTAAGATGAAGGGACCATATGAGAAATGATACTTCCTCCAGAGGGTAGACAGCTGAACATTCTGAGGAAGAATCTCATGTCTTGAGTTTGTCTTGGGGTTAGAAGTGAAGACTGGGATGGTTTGCTGGTACTGGCTTCTGCTTATATTAAAGGGCTTTGCTATTTATTCCATCTTCCAGATTCTTATTCTTCATTGTTCTGGAGTCTTAAGTGCTGATAACCAATCTGTCCCACTGTATGTGCAGGAAAGTTCAGATTGGCAATTTTTGTATGCATTTGGAATGGTTAGATTATCTAATGTTCAATACCAACAATGTAATCTTTGTCATCCAGCTTTGTCTTATAAATCCCTCAATGTTGCTATGTTCTGTATGAATCCCAACACCATATAACCCAGGTACATTTCAAGCCTATCTGGCTTAAGCAGTTGATAGGAACTGAAGTGATAATAATCATGCCCCCCTGAATTTTATAAAGACATAAATGAGTCATATAGACACAGATCATCTGGTGATGGAAAATCTCTCACAGCTCCATTTGAAGTTCTAAACTGACTGCCATATAGCTTGTTTACTGTTTGGTTAAAAAGCTGAGATATTTAAATTAGGAAAATATGATGGTAGAATATAGAGTCTCAGCCTTTCCCCACCCCCCCACAAAAATCCAAAAGACTAGAAAACATACTATTTTGCAAGCCTCAGAAAATCATGATGGTCACTTTTGGTGTCAGATTTTGATTAATGACAGAGTGAGACTACACAGAGTTATGACCACTGAGTTGAAGGGACCAGCTCCCTATTTCGGCAGCCATAACAGCCTAACATGTGCTTGCCTGACCTTGCCTTGGTCTCTAGGAGGTCAGATGCCTGCCCATTTCAGCAGCCATAACAGCCTAACACTTGCTTGCCTGACCTTGCCTTGGTCACTAGGCGGTCAGATGCCTGCCCCCTTGGTAAGGAACCAATCAGAAGTTAGCTGGTGATGCTATACTTTATGGCTCTGGGTATGCTTTATGGACAAGTGCACAGCAATGACCTGCAGAGCATAGCAATTGCCCTGGGAGGCACTATGAGCCATAACAACCAGATGACCAATCAACTCAGGGCAAATCCTCCAAACCTGCAGGTACACTAATTGTGAGTCTGTACATACCCCTAGGTACGCCCCTTATGCTGCCCTATAAGATCTTCGTCCAGTGGTTTCTCAGAGTTCTTTCCCAGACATCCGCCATGGTGGATAGATGAAAGGCCCAAGCGAACATGGGGTTAGCTTGTTAAACAACTGCAATAAAGCCTTGTGGAGTTTGCATCCACCTGGTGATTGGGGTCGCCTCAGTCCTGGGCTGAAATCCTGAGCTTTCAGGATTCTTTCAGGGGGTCTTTCAAGTTCAGACCAATTGACCAATTAACTACCATGGTCATTGAGCTCAGAACCTCTAGCTCTATTCAGAATAACTTTAGGAACACATTAAACAAAACAACAAATTGTAGAAAAATACTGATACAAAACCACAAACAAAACAGTGTTTATCTAAGAATTGGAAAGAATCGGCCTCCACGATGCAGATATAGCTGTCTTATATTTCAATGTGGAGACACAGACTTGTAGCTTTGATAAAAAGGATTTGCCCCATGAAGTTATTTATCACCCTCTTTCTGTTTTTCGTTTTACCGGAATTGAAACTTCAATTTCATACCTTATGATTCCAAAGGCACTTGTTCATGCCTACTCTAAAGCTCTGCCCCTTATTTGGCTTACTGGTGGTTCTCTTCTCTAGTTCTAAGCTATATTCATATATATATGACACTAGCTTGGTGATGGGCAACTTCAGGGTCTATGTTTTACAGGTGTGGAAGTTAACTTTTAAATATGGTCTGCCAGGAGCCAAGAACTACTTTTTTTAGAGAGTTTCGAAGGGTCCAAAAAACCTCCAGTTTCAGTAACCAAAGATGCTAGCTAATCTGCTATAGAATAGCATATTCTCAGTGGAAAATGTCTCCTGGTTTAAATCTCTATGGGCCTAAGCATTGAGTAGGCCTGCACCTGGGCTGAGATTTCTGTCTACCTGCCTAGGAATTGTTTAGGTGACACTTGAATTAATAGAATCACTTGATGCCAGCTATATACATCATAATAGATGCTTCCTGGTACTGCCCCTGCCCTTGGAAAACTACTTAAATGGACTCCTCAATAAACCATGGCTGCTTGGTATCAGCTGGGAGCCCTCCTGAGATGATATGGCATTTTCTGCCTCATCATTAGCAATGCTGGGTAGTTAGATTCCACTAGTCCACACCCCTGCCCACTCAAAATCAGACTCGGGACTGTACAGCTGGCTCAGTTCACAGTCCTGAAAACAGATGTCTGGGAAAATGATCCAAGATTAATAGTACTCACCAAGTCATTTCTATGTTGTGTGGAACAATGTCAGATCTCAGAGATTTTATTTTCCCCATTAAACAACTATGTGCCAAGAAAGTGGTCTAGGACTGACTCTTAGTAAAATGAAACCCTAAGATGCACTATTCACTCTGTAGTGCCAGACAGATTACCAAAGCATCACATCATCTAGTTTGGATCACCAGTGGTATTTTGAATTGGGAGTCACAAAATCTAGGTTTACAAATCAGCTGTATCCATCCCCAAACATTGCATTCTTATTACTTTGTATATTAGTGGTAATAATCTAATAACCAATTCTCAGGATACTCCTAGTGAGAGACATGAAGCAAGAAAGATAACCACTGACACAAAGAAGTGGTCTTATATGTTCTCAAAATTCACTTGGGTTTACCCAGAGAACACTAAAAAGTTTCACCTATTGTGGTGGCAGTTCTTCAATTAGCAATACTTTTTCCTTTGGTTACAAGGACTTTCTGCGTGTGGATAGGGGGACGTGTGCCTGTCTTTGGAGGACATTTCAGATCACTGCACCCACCCCCCAATTTCAAGATCTATTGCTTATCTTCATCTTGATTTATATTAGTCAGTCAACCTCTCTAATGTTGCAATTTCCAAGAAACCTGCAGATGAATCGAGTCTCAGCAGGGCACCAGTGAGATAAGAGCTCTGGAAGCAGCCTTATCACATGAAGGTCTCATTTGAGAGTGGCTGAACCCTAATGTCCCCACTTGCCAGAGCCTCATGATGTAAATTGGCTGCCAACAAGTAGAACTGTCAGAGAGAACTACCTGCATGGTATTCACTAGCCAGGATTTGTAATTGCCAGAGAAGTTAATGGAATTGTCAGGCCATTGATAAAAGTGGATCCTGAAGAACAAGAGGCAGATTTAATGAGCAGTTCCCCTCCGTATTTGCAGTGCAGTGTGTTTGCTCCCTGAGTCCTGACACCCCTTTGTTCCACTGCTTTCTAACACATCTGACTTATCAAAGAGAAAGTGGTCAGTTTTCCCAATAATTGCTTCCAAACTTATGTATCTGATAACTGCTTTCATTTAGAGTCTTCTACAAATTGCCCCTTTAAGGCTCATTCTAAGTGTGCTTCTTGGAGAATGTGCAGCGATTAGAATAGATGTGCTCCTTCAGGTAAGTTCTAACAAAACACACTGCATTTTTCCCAATAACAATGGAGCTGAATAATCTTTAATATAGAATTTTATTAAAAATAACTCCTATCTCTCTCCAGGTCAATATGCTGGAGTACCTTCCCATTAAGCACATATTATGCCCTTTATTACATCCTGCAAGACTCATTATTCTGCATTTATCTGCATTGAATTTTCTATCTATTAGCCCCAGCATTTAAGTGAGCTAATTCTTTCTATACCTGAGGATTGTTTTTCAGGTTTGACCTTTCCTCTCAATTTAGCCTCTTCCACAAATCAGAACATTGTGTTGTAAGTAATGCTTGCGGTGTTATTTAAGATGTTAATAGCAGTGATGCTGATATCATTTCTAGTCCAAGGTAGCTCGTTAACAAGTGTAGCAGAGCTGTGATTATACCTTTATCTTCTATTTCATAATTCAGAAGTGTTGACTGCAATAAAAGCAAAAGGAAAAGCATATCTTGATTAAAACAAAACCTGAACATCAGTTGAAAGTTCTTGGGCTCTATTTCTTGGGAACATGATAGGCTCTGAGATGAATCTACAGAGAGATCACCTCTTGTTTCCTGGCAGGTAACTATTCATTCTGTAACCCTGGGTCACTAAGACAGACATCACTTAGTCTCAGAAAATTGGTGCAATTAATTCTAGGCTTCTACTTCAAGAGTCCCTGAACTGGTAACTGGGGGTCAGTGACTGCAGGAAGTGGCAATAGAGGAAATGAAACCAAGTTCAACTCTGTACCTGCCAAGGTGCCTTCACACAAAGCAGGGAGATATGCCCAGGCTGCTTTCCATAAACCTACTCACAAAATCTTTCCATTTTCAAATTTCCAAAACTATGACCTGGCTATGAAATGATGCCGTGATAGAATGATGTGTTTCTCTCAGAGTGAATCATTCTTGCTTTGAAACATAACACACATTGGAGTGGAAACACATTGCTTAGGGAATCTTGATAATTACACCACTTCTCAAGCAACCACAGAGGAAAGTACCTCCAAGTCACAGATGTAAAAACTTTGGTTGTCACTCCAAACCATTACAATAATATACATACCATTTATTAGAGATCTGAATCACTTATTTACAGCTTCCATACCACACATAGAGCAAAGGATTACCAGCCCACAATCTACACAACCAGAGAAGCTAGGAAACAAGGAGGACTCTAAGAGAGACATGCATGGTCCTCACCCCCAGAAGGGAAAAGGGACAAGATCTCCTGAGCAAATTGGGAGCATGAGAGGAGAGAAGAGGGAGCTAGGACAATGAGAAGGGGAGAAGAGGAGGGATGAAGAGGACATGAGGGAGCAGGACATTAGAGTTTGGGGAAGAATAGAGGAGAGCAACATAAGAGATGCCATAATACAGGGAACCACTGTAGGTTTAAAGAGAAGTCAGGCCCTAGGGAAATGTCTGTAGATCTACAATGATGACACCAACTAACAATCTAAGCAACAGAGGAGAGGATACCTTAAATGCCCTCCCCTGATAATGAGATTGATGACTGACTTATATGCCATCCTATAGCCCTCACCCAACAGCTGATGGAAGTGGAAGAAGACACCCACAGCTAATCACTGAGCTGAACTGGAATCCAGTTGCAGAGAAGGAGGAGTGATGAGCAAACGGGTCAAGACCAGGCTGGTGAAACCCACAGAAATAGCTGAACTGAACAAGGGGGAACTCTTGGTTCCCAGACTGATAGCTGGGAAACAGGCATGGGACTGACCAAGGCCCCATGAACATGGGTGTCCATGAGGAGATTTCTGAAATCTACCAGGCCTTTTGTAGTAGATAATAAGCACTTATCCCTAGCATAGGAATGGAATTTGGCAGCACATTCCACATAGAGGAATACTCCCTGAGCCTAGACACAAGGGGGTGGGCCTAGGCCCTATCCCAAAGGATATGAGAGACTCTGAAGACCTCCTATGGAAGGCCTCATCCTCCCTGGGGAGCAGAAAGGGTATGGGATTGGTAGGGTGTTATTTGGGGGGGGGGGCAGGGGAGGCCGAGGGAACTGGGATTGACATGTAAAATAATTTTGTCTCTAATTTAAATAAAAAATGGAGAGAAAAAAAGAGTGAGGGCAAATTTATTGTCTTAGTGTTAAATATGTCAGAAGTCTAGTATAAGGCTTACACCAGGCTAAAATCATAGAGTTGATAATACTGTCTTATTTTCTAAAGGATCTAGGTTGAGCAATATTTTCTTTTCATTCAAGTAGGAGATAGTGTTCAGTTCCTTAAAATTTTAGACTGAAGTCTCCTGTCTTTGCAAGTTACAAATTTGGACTATGTGAGGAGACTTTTACATTCTTTAGCTTATGGTCTGCTTATGCCAGCTTCAGTGGCAGAAACACTGAGTCTAGTTCTTACCACACTGGAGTCATCCCTACATTTTTCATTAATTGCTTTGGCACTAGGAGGAAAACCTTTTCTGCTTGTAAGAAATTATATGGTTGAGTCTACCTGATTATTCAGGACAATCCCTTCAGTCCAAGGCCTGAGTCACAAACATAAGTTATCCTCTGACCATGTAGCTAATGTGATCACAGCTTAGAAGTTACAGCATAGACATGTGGGAAACACTGTATGTCCTGACACTGGAATTTTGAGTATTTTATTAGGACTGAGTTGATAACTGAACAGACTGTTATCTTAGTGAATCAAGACAACTAATTTTAGCTGAATCCAAAGCCTGAGCATGGCTTCTGTGCCAGTGCCCTGAGCCAATTAGTCAAATTTTATGAATATATTTAATACTTACACCTTGGCAGTCTAACTGTAGCCATGAATTGTCATAGAGCTCTCCACTATTTAGACTGCTAATATGTGTGTTTATTTAAAGTTATATTCTTCTATATAATATTAAAATATACAAGTCAACTGTTCACTTATTTAACATACTAATTCATTACTGTACCAGGTTTAACATTATTGAGAATCCATTTACCTTGAATAACTGATCAATCAGTCCATAATTCCTGTTATGTGTAATATTTTAGATGTGTACTTTTGTGTCTATGCTCATGTCCAGTCATGGAGAGTAGGTAGCACAGTTTCAGAGTTTATGGTGCATATAAGTTATCGATTAATGAGGAGCCAGCAAGTAAAACTTCTTGTCTTTTCACAGCAGTAGTTTTAGAAGGTTCTGAATGACAGCAATCCTTTTTTTTTCAACTCCTTCAATCGTATTCCTCATTGTTTGCAGTGATCAGAGTGATGAAGTAATCCTTTAGAACATTAGTATAACATTGAATAAGGTACTCCCCTGGCTCTTGTAACATTTCTGTACCATATTTACCATGGCTCATGGTCATGCTATGTCATCTTTATCCCCTCTGTTTCCTCAGTATATTGATTCCAAAGAGGGTAGAGATTTTCCAGACCATGTGCATACTGTGTCACATTATGTGATGGGCAGAAAAATGTTCTCCCTACAGTGTATCCATCCCATGCACAGTAGCCTAATTTTCATATATTACCCACAAATAAAGGAAGATGGAATTAAGTGGATTCATCTCCATCACAGTGAGATAGAGATATCATTCTGGAAAACCTTAGAATACGAAATTGTATCACAGCCAGCCTTAAAATGAAAAAGCAGCATGAAGAACATGGGAACGGGGGGTATGACAACTCAAACAACCTTTGCTACTTTGGAGAAAGAAAGGGATTCACCAGATTAGGAGTGGAGGAAATCTCCAGAACAGGAAAGTCAACTGAGTGGATTCTACTCTGGAGTCACCAGAGGAATAATCTCCCACTGACAGTAATGTTAATACATGGATACAAGTTTTTAGGTCTAGAACTTTGTAGTGACTCAACTCTCATGATGAGATAATTTGTTGCTGTAGCCATTGACTGATACAGACTAATAAGACCAAGACTAGGCCATAGAGTAGCACAGGGACTATCGTTAGCAAATGTTCATAATCCTTAAGTCCCGAGATTAATTAAAAAGAACATTTTAAATATTTTTGTGTTTGCATAGTCACTAGTAAATATCTTTAACACTATTGACTAGAGCCATTAAAAGACTAGAAAGATGACTGAATACAAAAGACAAATATTCTGTGTTAACCTTCTGTGTGCCTCAATTTTATTATCTATAAAACTGACAGGACCAGATTGTAAATTGCATCAAATACACTGACCAATGCATCATGAATCTGTAGGGTAGTCATAAAGACTAGCTAGTCATAGCTATTGATTTGGTTTCTACACAGCACAACTCTTTAGATATTTTGCATCTAAAGTGGAAGTTTCAAAGGCAAGAGCCCAGGCCCTGCTCCAAATAGTATGACAGACTTTGAAGAGCCCCATGGAAGGCCTCACCCTCCCTGGGGAACAGAATGGAGATGGGATAGGGTATCCCAAGGGGGCAGGAGTAGAGGGGAGGGAGGGGTAACTGGGATTGACATGGAAAACAATTTTTTTCTAATTTAAATAAAAAGGAATAAAATAAAATACTGATTACTTTAAATTAATATTTAATATTTTACTGATTACTTTAAATGTGAAGTAAAATGATCTCTACCTTAGAAGAAGGTCTTGTCTTTAATATTCTATAACTTTTTAAACAATTTTATGTATATGTGTGTTTGCCTTACTCTATATGCACCTTGTGTATACAGGAACACACAGAGGCAAGAAGAGGGAATGGATCCCTTTGAACTGAAGTTATAGCCAGTTGAAAGCCACCTGATAAGCGCATATATATATATATATATATAATATATATATATATATATATATGAATATGAACCTGGGTCTTCTCCAAGAAGACAAACATTTCTTATCCTCTAAGCCACCTTTTGAGTACTTGAATTGAAAAGAGAAAATATGTAAAGGTAAACCATGCCTTTTCAAAATCCTTTGCCTATTTGCAGCTAGTAACCTATCAAAGAGGTTAGCTTTGGGGACAAAATCAGGATACCCACAATAAGGTCTTTGCTTATAACTCACCTGATGAGATGCAGTCAATTGATCATTTGTAGTGTGGTGTGTAGAATAAGTCAGAAAAACCAAGAAACAATTTCTAGAAAAATTCTTGTTAGACCTATGAACTTACTGATTGTTTGAGTCCAAGACTGCAGTATTGTTGCTCAGCATATTGTTTAGTGAATTTAAGTGTTAAATCGTTTATACTACACAGTAGTCTTTTAAGAGGGTTGAATCTCATTAAAGTAGCCAGCTAATAAGTGTAAATATGGCACAAATACATCTTTGCCTTGCTGACCATATTAAATTATGGTGGACATAATAAAAACCAAAAACTAAAACGCATTCCTTCAGGATGCAGTTGCATATTTAGCACTCTTCAATGGGAGGAGACACATATTTCTATTTGCTTTCCAAGATTACATTTGCCACAGACCACAACACTTAGGTTCAGAATAATAGATTACAGCTATTGTGGTAATTCACCACTGGCTTGAGCTCTCTGCTAAGAAGCATTGCCACATACTTTAACCTCTCTGGGCAACTGTGCCTCATAAGTTGGGAATATTATCCTTCGCTTATGACAGTGGTAATGGGAACAAGTAGAGCTACTGGATCCCTCTTTCTATAAGCTTAGGAAGAAAGTCAATGCAAGTAAATGAAAATAATAACTATTTCATTTAATTCTCTCAATAACCCAATAGAAAATATTTTTTTTGATTTGGTAAATGAGACAAGCCCTGAAAAGAGAGTAAGTCAGTTAGAAAATGGAAGATCTTCATTAAATCCAGAGTTCTTCTTTTCAAGAGGCCCTGATATCTCTAATAGACACGCTGTCTCTGTGGTATAGAACAGACATCCCAGAGCTGAGGATTGGTGACTCTCTATTCTGTATAATGAAATGACATGAAAAATCAGCACCTAACATATCATTATATGTGATGGGTCTATCAGGTCACAAACATGCTCTGAATTCTAGGTTCCTTTTATCTTAAATAGAAATACCTCTGCTTAGCTTGGGTATAACCAGCAGAGGCCTACATACGAATATTTGTCCTACTATTTGCTTCTATGACTGCAGATTGTGTATTACCTTTAGCAACCCCAAATTTGTAAAGATTACTATACCTTCTTAAATTCATTATTATGCATGAATGTGTGTCTGTTTTGTGTGACCTGGAAGGGTGTTTTCTTTATGCAGTCTCTGAAGCTCTAAAGAGACACAAAGTTGCTAAAGATTGAAATGTTACCAATTTGAATATAGCCTAGAGCATCTTGACCACAAAGACTTGGGGTTCCACCTGAGATACACTTTGGACGGAAGCTACATCTGCTAAGCACTTGGTGTTTTTTAAACCTGGCTATGAAGCAAGTATTTTAAATACTTGGCTACTGTTAAAAGTAGCAAGAAATACATGTAGTCTAACCTGTTAATGTGAAGATTGAAGTCATTGTCTCTTGGCCTATCAATCTCTGCGGTGGTGGAATCATTCCTTCAAAAAAATGAAAGACACAGCTACCAGGCCATACTGTGGATTAGAGATGGCTATTCACTTGCTTGCTCTCAGTGTGGTTGGACAGGCTGAGAAGCATAGTGTCTTAACTCCACTTTTCCAAGAATTAGCATCAGGTTTCTTTCTTCTGTGTGTCTGGAGAGATGATATGAGGTTCCCTGAGCTTTCATGGACACATTGTGACTCTTTCTAAAATTCACCCATTCTGAGATTAAGAACTTGTTTCCTGACTTTTGTGGAAGCCATGGTGTTATTCTGGTTGAAATTAATACATTAAGTGGATGTTAGGTTGTAAACTTTCAATAGACATGTTACAATATGCATAACCACAGAGATTAGGTATAGAGTAACAGACAATTTGGAGAAGAAAGTCTCCCAAATAAGGACAAATAGAAAAAAAAATCTACCAAGGGGAGGCAAAATGGGATGATTAAATGGTGTGGGAGAGACAAGAGAGATGAAATAATGGAATAGGGAGAGGAGTAACTAACACTAAGGTCCATTTGAAATGCCATATGGAAACCTAATATAGTGGAAGCTTGTTAAAATATATACGTATATGAAAGGAAATTTAAATGGAATCACCAAATAACAGAGAAACAAAGCTCCAGTTAGGCATCTATTGCCATCAAGTGAATATTCAGGTACCAGGAATGGGTTTCATTTGCTGGAACTGCTGGCTAAATAGCCCCATGGAAACTACCAAATTACTCAGGTTAATGCCAAGGCTATTAGTTGTTCTCCATAAATAGATGGTAAGGTCCTATTAATGATGACAAAACTTACGTTTTCATTGAACACAAAGAATTTTAACTAGTATCTAACAAGAGCCTTCATTCCTACTGACTAGTGCTCTCGAATGTTCACACTACCAGAGGAAAAACATAAAATGTCAACCCAGCTACAAACCCTGTGATTAGTATTGGTGGGAGGGCTGTGTGATACACAGGTGCAATAGTGTCACAAACATTATGACTATACCCAAATATTATCTCTTTTTAGAAGTTGTTAAATCCACTCCATGGGATGGAGCCCATGCCTGACACTGCTTGGGTGGCCAAGAACTAGAGACTAGATAATCCATGAGCCTAAGGCAAAATTAATATTGTTGTTCTACTAAACTCTAGTAGACTAAGGGAACTTTTAGTAGACTAAAGGATCATTTCAATAAAATGACTCATAATGAAATTCTGCTATACCAATTAGCTATATCATTGTCTCTCAACCATTATCAAAGAAGCTTCCTCCTCCAATAGATAGGAACTAATACAGAGACCCACAATTGGAAAATGTGTAGAGAATGAGAGATTTGGAACACTCAATCCTAAAATGGGATGTTTTCATCACACCCCTCCCCTTAGGGCTCATGGAACTCTATGGAAGAGGAGATAGAAAAATTGTTAAGAGACAGCAGGAATGAAAGACATTAAGGAAGCAGTGCTTTCCACATACAACAGGATTAATGCACATATGAACTCACAGAGACTGTGGCAGCATGAACAGAAACTGCAAAGTTACAAGCCAGAAAGGGTCCCAGCACTGAGAGGGGGAAGTGGACACCAGTTCCCAAACCTAACCAAGAAGCTATTTTCAACTGACATCTTTTTGCAAAGGAAAAAATAGTTTTTTTCCAATAGAGTCTCACTTGGTATACAACACACACAAAATGAAGCCAGTAGTAATTTTGTGGTAGATTTTGTCTCAGATTGTTTGAGAATTTTGTCTTAGTTGATATTTTGCTTGTATAATATAATCTCTAATTTTGTGTCTCTATGGATTGTGTGTGTGTGTGTGTGTGTGTGTGTGTGTGTGTGTGTGTGTGTGTGTGTCTTTCTTAGGCTTTTTCTTCCCTTTTTTATCTACCTGTTTATTTTCTAAAGAGAGAGACAAAGAAGGCTTAGAGTTAGATAGGTGGGGAGACATGGAAGGAGATGAGGGAACGGAACCAGGACCAGAACCTTATTATAAAAAATTAAATTAAAAAAGGAATTTCAATACGAAAAATATCACCTGGATTCAGTCACTTCTACCTCATAAACAAGTGTCTACCTTTTGACTGCAAGATGTACAAAAGGCCAAATTGTCCAAAGTAGATAAAGAAAACACAGATTATTTCCTCCTGGTGAGGCCCCTAATAATGCTGTATGTGCTTCGTCATCTCTCCCTTTCCCTCCCAACTCTATCACCTATACATTTGTTCATTTTTCAATAATCTATTGGAAAATTGAGGTCATTTTGTGTTCTGTTTCTTTCAAATATCTCTTTCAGTTATGCCCAAGTTCCCTAATGTGATCCCCATCTTTATTGATGTCCCAACAAAAAGGACAACAGGGAAAGCAAGATCCAATGTTCCTTCATAATGCAAAGATGAAGTCAGTCTAAACTGTAAAGACTATGGTTTGCTTGACTTTGTAATATCTATTTATGTCCTTTGATACTTAGAATAAAGTGTCATGTAGCAAGATGAATAAGAAGCCAGGCATGAACAATTTTAGTTACCTGCATCTAAGTTGAAGAAGGCAAGTAAGATTTAAAGGTACAAAAATACAGAATAAGACAAAGATATAAATAAAATAATTTGCAGACGTTTCTTATGTGAAAGCAGAAGATGAACACAACCCCTTTCCAGGGTCCTAAATAATTTAAATTCTATCAAACACATATTTCCCTGTAACAGGTTCACAACAGTTTCAGGACCGCTTAAGCCGTTGTTTTCTTTGGCTTAGCTTTTCTGTGTTCCCCGAGGATGTTCTCTGATGATTATTTCTTTCTGTCTTTATTTTGTTTGGTTCTATTTTTTTCAGTCCCCTTCTGTTCCCTGAGGACATATGCAGCCATAACGCCGAAGTGCTGCTAAATGCAATAAGGCAAAAATCATCACTGTTTGATGGCACCAGCGTGCCGGCGCTTTGGATAAAGAATGATTCTACTATCCCAGCGTGAGCCAGCCAAAAGGAAAATGAAGAAAACAATCCCAAAACCCATGATGTATTTATTTTTTATGATTCTAAAAACCTTTATTTAAAAAAGATAAAATGGGAATCATTGGATGAATGTGTCTGAAGGTGGAGATCTCAGAGGTGCTCGGACCAGCCGCAGCCAGGCTTTCAGAGCCCAGGCAAGCACATACTGTGCACAGACTTCAAGGAGAAAACAAGGACCCATTTTTGACTTGCTCTTTGCAATTGAAGTTATGATTTGAAAAGAAGTATTTGAGTTTGGAACTTTATCGGGAATGAAGTAAGGTAGACAGGTACTGAGATAAAATGTAGGGGAATGGGACATTATTCTTAGGCTATAGTAACTTCATTATTACAAGTATAAAACATGATGTGTATTATACAATATTCCATCTCTTTTCTTAGTGACTGTTTCTCATCAGGTAGGAACTTTCCTTTTTAATATCCTTATATTTCCCACACAGTTTCTTCAATACATTGTTAAAAGAGAAATTTGAATGTATTCCTCACCTCTCTTTTTGTTTCTCCCTTTGTATAGTTCTCTCTAAATTACATCTATTTCTTTCTCTCTGCATTTCAACTTTCCTCTGTCTTTGCAAGTGTCTATATGTCTTCATCACTTTCTGTTTCTGTCTTTATTTCTCTGACTTCCTTTGTCTCTGTATCTATTTTTCAGATTCCTCTCTCTCTCTCTCTCTCTTTCTTGTGTGTGTGTGTGTGTGTGTGTGTGTGTGTGTGTGTGTGTGTGTGTGTGTGTTGAGTATGCGTCTTTTTCTATATCTTTCTGTATTGGCTATTCAAACACATTTCCACATTTCTACTATTTTATCACTATAAATCTAGGAATTTTTTCTTGTGAAAAAAATGTTTGGCTTAAAATTTTTCTGGTTTTTGGTATACAGGGCTCATTCTGTATCCAAAGACAAATGATGCTTATGCAGATGCAAAGTTGCTAAACGCATCCTTCAGACATGATCTCATGTTGCATAAAGAAAGATGTATTTAGCTATTCTAACATCATTTTTATTATTATTTGTTTTCCCATTTAATGTTCTCAATTTTATTTTTGCTAGCCAGCAAGTTCATCAACCTCCTTCATGGTAGAAAACCTGAGAGATACCTTTAACAGAAACATTTCAAAGTGTAAACCCTAATTCCATGAACTAAGTCCCATATTTTACACAATACTGCTACAAATTCTGTACAAATTAGGGCCTTTTATGATAAGTTTCTGTACTCTGATATTAAGTCTCTCCACCAACCCAACAAATCAGATTAGGCCAAATTAAAGTGTGTGTGTGTGTGTGTGTGTGTGTGTGTGTGTGTGTGTGTGTGTGTGTGTGTTTTATCTGAGCAAAGAATTCCTGGGTGGTCCGAGGGGAAGAGGAGAAACCACAGTGAAGAATCACTGTACAGGTAGTGTGGAGGACCAAATCTTAAATAGTGTGTGGGTGTGACCTTTGGCATCTCTGAGGGAGGAGCCTTGATGGCAGGCTTTCTCAGAAGCAGGGTCTGGAGTGGGGGGTGGCTATATTGGGTAGAGCTTCCAAGCATTTTTCAGTTATGTTACTTCTGGATTTTTTTGGGGGGGTACTAAAAGTGTATTAACCATGATATTACAAACTGTGACAGGTGACAATGGCCACAAAGGTTTAGGTATTTCACTTATTTGTCTCTTGTGCACCTAATTGGGTTGCTTTGTTCTCCCTCAGCCATATTTTTTCATCTGCTTTTAAAATCTCAAGTAAGGATAGTGATGGTTCAAGGTTGCAAGCACTGAATGATGAGGACCTTATACAACAATGTCCCTTTGGAGTTTTTAATATCAAACCTTTAGCAGTCATGCTATTCTTTACATAAGGATGCCTTACAAGGAGAGTTCATTTTATTGTTTTAGACACAATAGTAGAAAAACTGGAAAATATGCTTGTATTTTCTGTGCTCACTTTCAATTACCCATTTTAAGAAATTGTTTCTTGATTCATGCTCTTTCTTCTTTGGCCAAGATCTTATCACCCTAGCTTAACTGCTCTCTGGGATGAAGAAATATTGTCCTGGCCTCTGCAAGAGGTAAAATGTTGAGTTTTGAGAAACTTCAGCTAGGAAATGGACTTTAGAATAAAAACTTTGGTTTGGACCATATAGATGTCTATTGCTGTGTGTGTAAAATAGACACACTATTCTGTTATGTTCATTGACTTGTTCATATTCAATTTGTCTTATTGGCTTTTCTTCACAATAATCATGTAATTTATAGTAGCATTTTTTTCATTCTCATAACAAATTGGATCTTGATGACATGGCTTATCCCATTTGGCAGAGATAAAGACAAATTTCACATGCTCCAGCTAACTTACCCTTCAAAGCACCTATAATGTGGACACACTTCTGGTAAAGGGAATGTGGCAGATCTGATTCCATTTCAAGTGTTATCACTAACACAACTTCATGCAATATTTCAAGTATAATATCCTGGGTTCATTTATTTCATAACTATGGCCACAACTAAAGAGTTCTATGAACTACAATGTTTATAAGGAACTCCTTGTAGGATGTTGAAATTTTGTCCTAAATGGATTACCTCTGTGTTTTTCATTTTATTTCAACTTTTCATGCAATAATGTACAATACCTACTGAATATACGTAGTATTCCAAGTCATGCTTCTGAATAGTTATGATGAAGTCAGGATAATTTGTATTTTCATTATCTCAATATGTAATCATTTTTATGTGTTTTGGAATATTCAAAACACTCCATACTAGTTACTATATTGCATATAAAGCTTACAATTATAACCACTCAATGCTAGTGAAGTAATGATTATTGGAGGAGAATCCACAACAACTCATTTACTAAACCATCATATTCTCTATCAACAACCTGTAAAACATTGTTCCTGAACTAGTAGATACATGTGGTCTTCATACCTCATCAAGGACAATTCTTGTTGCAACAGATGGAGACCACTACAAAAAACCAAACAACCAACAAACAAAGAGACAACAACAAAATAACCGTAACCACTAAATATGCAGAGTTGCATAGTCCAGTCCAAAGGATGCATTTATAAAATATTCAGAGAATATTGAGGAAGACAGGGTAAAAGGATTTTAATATTCTGAGGGTCAGGGAGTTTGGCATGACTTTGTTTATCCTAGTCATATTGGAGTATACAACCATAAAATTTCACCAGCATGACTGCCCAAATGTGAACTGAACAAAGACAACATGGATGGCCATGCTGAAGTGGACAGAGAAAAGCCCAAAGGGCCTCACCCCTACACAAAACAGTCTGAGCAAGTAAGGAACCCTGGAGGCAGGAGAAGTGGTCTTCTCCAGAGAAGAGCTCACCCATTGGTTGTCTAGTGTCTATTCATCCCTGAAAACATACATTATATGTACTGAACACATTATATTAAGTAGTATATATGCATATATATATATATATATATATATATATATATATATATATATAATACCAATCATTGAAAAGAAAGAAGCCATGGATTTGAAGTAAAGGTAGGAATATATAAGGTTAGGAAGGTGGAAAAAGAAAGGGGAAATAAGGTAATTATATTGTAATCTCAAAAAGTATTTAACACCTTCCACTGAAAAAAAGCAAATAAAATACCATACAATTAATTTGGTCAACCTTAGATGCTCTATTGATCCATAGAATGCTAAGAGTTATTTTGAGCATATTTATGAAGAAGAGAACTCAAAGCAAGTAAGCAAAATACTCACTCCTTGGAAACTCATTCTTGTCCAGCATATATTTCTCTATACAACAACAAATATGGTTTCTGGAAATATACATTTGATCTGTCAGGTTCACTGTTAGAAGGAGTTTGATAACTCTTCCTTTGATCGAGTATATACAGTTTTGTAGGCATACAGCCCAGAACATTCTAGATGTTTACCCTCTCAAACATCATGTCCTTGCCTCTGGCCACAGACCCATTCTCTTTCACATATTAGACGGTCTTATCTCCTTCTCTCTTTATGCATCATCGTGTCTACATGGGCATTTCATCATGCCTACTTATTCTCTCAAAATGAGAGGAATCCATCTATACTCACTCCCCAGATGTATCTCATGTAACATTTATTGTAAAGAGGATTCATCTGACTAGGTTTCAGTACCTCAGTCCTTGGCAAGACTCAGCATTCCCTATTACTCCTCCTATAAACTGGGATCAGGCATTCTTGTGTTGGTCTCCTTTCCTCTCTGTGTGTCTGTTCTACTCTGTCTTTTCTTATCACTTCTAAAATCCAAAGAGACATGATGCACATAGTATTTTCGCACTAATTTTCATTTTAAATGACAAGGAATAGGTTTAAGTATTGTTCAGCATCTGTCACAAAGCATAACATGATAGAAGCTAATGAAAACTAAAGTTAAGTAGGTGGTTCTGATGTTCTCCCATTAGCAACAGTCCAGGCAGGAGCATACTAATATATCTTTGGAACTATGGTGAAGACCAGCGTGGTCACAAAGATGGGGATGATGGTAACCTTTTGCCAATTTATTCTCATCATTTTACTTTTTGTAAGAGGAAAGGAGCTAACTCCTAGCAGTCCTTTTTCAAAGACAAAACCAATATCCAAACTGTTGGAGAAACATTTTCACATTCAGTTGGAGGATGCCCAATGCAGGGCGTTCTCCCTGGCAAGTACACAGAGGCCACCCTTGTTCCATTGAGAGACCCCCAGGGTTGTCCTCCATACCTATCAGCCTCTGCATAGCCATTCTCAAGCTTGAACAGATAACAAGTGTGTGGCAGCTGCAGCTTCACAGTTCTCCATGCCCTCAGCAGCCAATGGGAGCAGCTTTGCAGGAGCATATGGAAGATTTTCCCCAGAGTATTTCTTTGTCACCACAGCTGGGAACTTATCAGTTGGGATAAATTAGTAGTGAAGGGAAGGGAATGGTCAACACAGCTCAGAGGACAAACACATTTTGTTTTGTTTTCCCTGCCTCCTTTCTCTGGTATAAAGTATCAAAGGGAATGAATTTTACATGATTTGTCATTACAGAGAAACTCATTTCTTCCCAAACCATTTATGGCAGTGTTTCCTTTAAGCAGTCATTGATCTGCACATTATTTTCCAACCTTGCCTGTGACATTGAAATTTCAGATTTCAATGGAATAGTGGACATATCAGAATGTCCATTTGAAGCTGGACTTAAATATTAAGACAGGGTGAGGGCTTCTGCATCCAGCAAGTACAGGACACTCTAAGGTGACTGCATCTAAGAATGATTTTGTTGAAAAAATTGAGAATGTTTTCCATGAAAGAGAAAACAAAAATCAGTGTGGCTTTTTAAATATGTAAGCCAACAATTACTCTCAAAATTCCCAGAGGTTTATTGTGCATATATTTGATACATTCATGCTATTATTTGTGTTTTTACCTTATTCCACAGATTTCCAAATCTGAGTGAGCAATTTACCTTATGTCTTTTTTTCCTTATGTCTTTTAATAATTTATAGAATTATTCTGGAGAATTCCACTCAAGCTTATTCTTAAATCAAAGTTTCCCCATATTTTGGTCATTGGACCTCACATAATTAGAGAGAGAGAGAGAGAGAGAGAGAGAGAGAGAGAGAGCTCAATGTGTCTATTGATTTTGAGAGATTAATAAATAGTATTCTTTGACTCAAACATAAAACAAAGTTTTATTCATGTAGCTATTGTATTAGAAATTACAGTTATAAATCATATATAGAAGGTGCATTTTTAGATAGGTCAATTGATGACAAAGGCAAATCTAGTATGTTATCCCTAATCTGAAGACATTAAGCAAGCCTCTGTTCTCTACAATAATGATGCAGCATTGTGGGGTTCATATGCAAAATTCCAAACAGAAATGTACTATATTAGAATGGCCAAATGATAGATCCTCATTTGTTTCTCTTAGATATCAATTATCTAACACCTATCAAAGTACCTGTCATCTAGCTATCATGTGTGTTTCTTTAACCCATCATCTATCTGCTATCAATTATCTATATATCATCTATATATCTATAACAATCATACTCTATCATTTCTCTCTGCCTTATGTATATAATCCATATATCACACATCATCTGTTATTATCCTTGATCCATTCATATTTATCAACCTATCTATCCATCTATCTATCCAATATCTATCTATCATATATTTATCATTTGTTTATCTATTCGTTGTCTGTCTCCTACTGTCTAGTTCAAAGAGAAAGCTATAACCATAAGTCATGAATCTATATGTGAAGATAGTGATTCTTTATCATTGGTCTAGAGGGTGTGATTGGTATGGCTCACATTCAGTGTTCTCTCAGATGACTAAGGATTGATTCTAGACATGGATAGCAGTTATAGCAAATTCTTGAAGCTTCTGTTGTACAGCCATATGCTGCTAAAATGGCAAGGATGCACCCTAAGGAACCATCATCAGATTAGTCATTATGAATTTACACAATTGAAGATAGTGTATATCAATCACTTAATATGACCCTTCATGAAATCAAGATACCCATGAGCAGTGAGTACCTTGGTCTGTAGCAGTGTAAGGAAGCAAATGGGTTACAATATACATATCTCCTTACATCAAAATAACAAAAAGTAGAATATAGTAAAAACAAAACAGTGCCACAGGCAATTACAATCATTTTCAACACTATGGGAACTGTAGCATATTCTTTGGATAATTTGCAACACATTCTAAAATCAGTATCCAAATCACACCCTTTGAAAAATGATCCATGGGGCTGTATATAAACTCAGGTGAGCTGCTCACATGACCTCATACAAATGAAACTGAAGTTGGTTTTGATAGTGGGCCATTGCCCCTCCTTTACTCATTTCCTCTGTGTGATAAAATACTTCATTTACTATCAGGGTGTTAGGATACCACAACCATGAAATAACAGAACAGGAAAATTCCAGGTAGTGACAAGAGTAGTCAGACTGAAGGGAGTGGGGGCTCTCAGAATGTGGATGGAAGTAAGAAGACAAGTAGCAGAATAAACTGCTTCAGAGAACAAAACAAAATGCATACTTGATATTTCTTTGCTCTTTAAATAAACTGAATAATCACCAGAGATCTCATAACTGCTTTGCTTGAAGACACATGATCCATTATTTTCCACTTTTTCCAGTGTTCAGGATATGATTGTGCCCTCCAGGCTAGCATTTCTAAGTGCAACTCTAAAAAGCAGTAGATCTCAACCTCACAGTAGTGCTGTGATGCTTCAATACAATTCCTCATGTTGTGGTGACCCCCAACCACAAAATTATTTTTTGTTGTTTCATAACTGTAATTTGCTACTATTTGGAATTTTAATGTAAATATCTGTGTTTTCTCATGGTCTTAGATGACCCCCTGGGAAATGGTCATAATTCCCTATAGGGGTTGTGACCCACAAGTTGAGAACTGCTGCTGTAGAGCCTGGGAGTTTTTCATGATTTCCAAGTTGGTATTTCTGATTTTTGAGGAGGTGGTGTAGGCCAAGTGTCCCAGAGGGACTCCGGTCTGGCTGTTTCTGTTACTGTACTACTCTGAGGAAACCAGTCTGGATTTTTCTATAACAGTTATCAATTTTAGCCTGTTCCAGTCATATCTCTGAGACCCCTTCAAATCACCAACTCTTCCATTTTACTTTGTACTACATTGAACTCTTTACTTACTCTTATCTTCTAAAATTATATCTCATATAGAGCCAGTCACCTGACTACTAGTGACTTATTTTTCCCCTATGTGCATCCAGAGAATAGCTTCTCAATTTATTCTGTTTACATCCAATCACATTATCTGTCTAGATGGTGAATATAATCTTGCAAAATGCTTATACCCCTCCCTTTTTACAGTGAAACTTAATCTGATATCCCAGGCTAAAGGTAGGCTCTCTGTTAATTCCATGCCTACTCTCTCTATCTTCATCAATGAATTTTCCCACACTCTTTGCACTATTTTGAGTCTGCTGGTGATCAATGTTTCATCTAGTTTTATGCTTCTGAGAGATTTTTTGTCCTTGAATGTCCCTACCATTTCTTAACTGGTAAACATCATTTTCAAATTGAAGTACACGTGTTCTCCACAGCCTTTTTTGTGGGGAAGTTTAGTTTTAGAGAATTTTGTTCAATGGTTTAATTATTTTATATATAGCTTATTGTTATAATTTATGTTTTATTATTGCTGTTTTATAGCCATTCCCCTTTCATTTAGACACACACAGGCATACACATACTTTCTCTTATTATTTTTAGCCACTGAAGTCTTAACAATATTTATTGAATAATGAAGGGAAGAAACGAGTTGAAATGTGAGTGATCAGTGATTAGCAGTGGATCACTGATGAAGAATCTTTGAGAAGCAGCACAGGCAAACACAAAGTCTTCTAAAGAGGATAAGGAATCCAGTACACACTAATAATGGTTGCAGTGAACTTTGCATCTGTAAAAAGAGAGGAACCAAGATTTCATTAAAAAAGCACTAGTATATTCATTCACTTTCCTTGCCTTTTCTTGGTAATACTTAAAAGCATTGCTATGAATTTCATTCCACAGCTCCCTGAGTTCCAAAGATTGATCCCTTCCACTCATCTCACTTGTATCAACCCATTTGATAAGAATCTGTAAATGCACATTTGTGTGTGACTTGAAGGTATCTCAGGGGCCAATTTAGTTTGTAGCATTGATGAGTCAATCAACGGAGCCATAAGGCAGCTGTGAATTTGGATCATGCACAAAACGCTCAATTTGAGGCCCATATGTAGGCATAAGCTTTGTGATGAATAAGCAAGATGAAAGCAAGTATTTCTTCCATGGGGAGTGAACACGCATGTTGATGAGCAGGAGGACCAGGCCTCTGCTGATTCCATCAAGCAGAAAGGGAAACTCCAAAAATCTATGTTTGATAAAATAAAAATCATGCAGGCTTCTGCCGAGTTCCATTTGCCTAGAGACTTAATTTATTCATACCTGTGAGGTCACCAGAGCCATTGTCTATTGATGGCTGAGATGTGTACATTTATTTCTAAAGATTTGTCTATGAAAATTGTGTTCAGGGAAACAATTCACGGCCATGGGTCAATCAGACACATTAAAGCCTGATCCACTAAAGCATGAAGGATAATTTTAAGGCTCCCATTACTGTTTGTAGTTAAATAGCCAGGTAAATGTTAAAAGGCCAAACAAATTTCATTGCCCTGGTCATGAGCTAATGGCCAAAGGGATCAGGAAGTCAGCCTCATTTCTTTCGTAACTGTCTCAAGCCTCTTAACTTCTGTTCTAGGGAAAACAGGATATTGCCTGGTACCTTCTAGCAGTCTTTTTATAAAGGTGTCTCGGTCCTTGTCTGATGCAATGGATTTGAGTCTTGCTGTCACTATCTGTGTACCCACTGAGCAATGGCTAGGACTGAGGTTCCATCTGTAGAGTTAGGCAGAATTCAAAGTGAGAAAACTGTAATATTTTTGTCTTTATTTTCCACTTTAAATTTCTTTTCATATTTGTTGTTAGTAATGCTGAAATTTTATATTCTCTCCATGACAAAGGACTACCCCTTTTCTCTGGAACTTCATCTAAAATATCTCTCAGTATTGCTTAAGTGTGTGACCTTACTTTATATCTCTCCATGTCCCAGTGAGAAACCTTTCACTTTCTGCTAAAAAGGAAAAAGGCTTCAGAAGTATAATATGTCAGACTGTGTCACACACATACACACATACACACACATGCACGCGCACGCGCACACACACACACACACACACACACACACACACACACACACACACACCTTCAAGACACAAGATAATTGATTTATCAAAATATGTCATACCTATATTTATAAGCTTCTGGTTACTTTAATATGTAGAAAAAATGATTCTGCAAAGTCAGATACCACTTCTACACATGAATATCTCAGAAAAGGAAGCTGTGGAGAGTAGACCATCTCCCTTTCAAAGAAGCAGTCATTTGACTCTGAAATTTGCCATCAAAAAAGACAGGAAAAACCTTAATGCCATTGAACTTATGTAATATTTCAATTCTTATTTCTTTGCCAAAAAGTGTTTCCTCTGTATTCAAGTAAGAATTGCAAAGACAACAAAATAATCCCAACTGTTCAACTCTGATGTTCCGGATATTACTGAGTTTGTCTGGACACTCGAGTTTATGATGAATATGCTCAGTCAAAATTTTCATCCCTGCTTGACCTCTGAATATTTTCCATGTTATGACACCCCTAATTCAGAACCATTTCTCCAGCTCTGTACTCTTGCTTTCAATGGTGTCACCTGAAAAAATACAGATACTGTTTATTAACCACCAAAAGCATCTTGGTTTTCATAAGGGCAGAGATTGGCTCCAGGCTTGTAAGCAGGATGGAGGGTGTATCACCTTGTGTCCCTGAAACCTAGCCAACTTTGGTTAATAGTGCCCAAAAGTCATTTCCTGGCTTCCACACATGGCTGGATGTGGATGGCTCAATGGCACCAGTTTCAGACAGGCACCTCCCAGATGAGCATGGCCATATGGATGCAGAGCTGGAAGGGAGGCTGTGATGAGTTTGGAGCAGCGAATATGAATGAGAAAAGAAGCAATTTGAGCCAGGCTGCTAGGGAGAGCAGTGCACAAATGAGGACAAATGGTTAAGAGGAAGTATTTCATGGCAGAGGTGAGAGTAAGTTAGCTTTTGGGGCTCTGCTTCCTTTCAGTCAAGTGACCTTGGAGATGTTACTCATTTGATCTGAGATAATTTTTAAAATGTGTAAAGTAAAATGAATTTTACTCATTATAATAGCTCTTGCAATGCCAGAATTCTGGAGTTTTGGAGGAATCAAACAATATTTTATTATCAAATAATTATACTGTACATTATCCACAGAAAACATAAACACATCTCAAAGATAATCACTGACAATGTTATAGAAAGAACCCCAATCTACCTTACAGAGTCTTCAAAACCAACTGAATCACTAACAGTGTTAAAGTTAATGTATATGTGCACTTTCACTTATGATATCATCTAGCCTTTAGGAGAATTAAGCTAAATAATATTATCACATGTTCATAACACCAAAGCTAAAGGTAAATGAATGTTTCACTTCCCAGTGTCCCAGATCAAATGGCAGTCTGTGTTATGAAAGCTTTTACATACACTGAGATACACAGTTTCTCTCTCTCTCTCTCTCCCTCTCTCTCTCTCTCTCTCTCTCCCTTCCTTCCTTCCTTTATTTCCTCCACTTCTACTTCTCCTTTACACCACTTACTCATTTTCTTCTTTTTAACTGTGAACTAGCCAGGGTTCTCTTGAGGTACTAAACTGATACATTGAATAGACTAAAAAGGGATCAATTAGAGTGGCTTACACTTGGTCTAGGTAGTCTGCTCCAACCATGGGTACTTGTACAGTGCTGGGGATAAGAACAAAGTACCTTCTTGGTCCATCCGTCTAAAGGCCGAATATGATATTGAAAGCCTATGGATTTCTAGATAGTCCCTGATCCTTTGCTCACCATAAAAGGTTAAAGAACCTATGCTCTGATGTCAGTACCCATAACAACAGAGCAGATTACCTCAATCACTAAGACTAGAAAACAAGCAGTCAAGAAGCAAAAGAATTTGTCCTCAGACATCCCAATTTCAAGGCCACTTCAAAAAGGTTGCACACAAAATTAGGATAGGTCTTCTGGTGTCAATGAAAGTAATCAAGAAATCCCTAAAGATTCCTAAACATTTCTCTGAATGAGTGAATTGGACCCTCTAAAGAAGTTCAAAAGTAATTGAGTGGAAGAAAATGGAACATACAGGCACAAAGTCAAGAAGAAAAAGGGAAAAAAGAAAAAAGAAAGGAGGGAAAGAGAAAGGAGTAAAAGAAGGAGGAAAGAATACAATGAAAGAACATAGTGAGGAAAGAAAGAAGGGGAGGAAGAAGAGAATGAAAAGTAAAGGATAAGAGGGGAAGAAAGGGGAGAAGGGAAGGGTAATAAAGAGAGGAAGGAAAGAAAAAAGGGAACAATGGCAGAAAGGAAGGAAGTGATGATGAAACTAAGGAAAGAAGGAAGGAAGAAAGGTGAGAGAAGGAGAAGAATGGGAATGGGGCGAAGGGGGAACAGGAAGGGAACAGAATACAGGGGAGAAGGAAAATAATCAAGGAGGAAAATAAGGGAGGAAGTAGGGAGGGTGGGAGGGAGGAGGGAAGGAAGACGAAGAGAGAAGGAGGGAGGAAGGGTAGGAAGCATATTCCTGTCATCTAGTTGAAAAAAAAATTAACTCAGGCATGATCACTGATTTAAATGCAAGCATAAAAGGATAAATCTTTTAGAATAAATGATAGAAGAAAATTTTCAGATCTATGTCAGGGAAATGAATCTTAGATATAGAATCTAAAGAATATTCCATAATTGGGAATTTGATGCAGTGAACCTCAAAAAGTTTTCTGCTCAAAGAAAGATCTAAGGAAAATCTCCCGAAATTCAGAAAGTAAAATTACACATCTAATCCTCATCCAAATATTAGTGTCTAGTAAATGTTAAAAACACATCAAAATTAACCATCCATTTACAAAAATGACCAAAAATTAAAAAATTTAATGAAAGGGACATGTGGGTTGTGAATGATTCCATTAAAGGGCATTCAATGTCAATGTCTATTAGAAAGCTTTAATTTGATCTACAGTGAACTATTCCTACATGCCTAGAAAAATGGAGAACAAATGTCAAGTGAGAAAGAAAAATGAATAAAATAGAAAAAAACTGTAATCAGCAATAATCATAGAAACCTGCTGAATGTGAGGGTAATAGGGTTCATTCTGGTTTCTTGGGAATTGATCCTTTGCTAATGGGAATGAGGGATGTATCATCTATTCTTCAGAGCAATTCAGTGCTTTCTTATATACTAAACTTGTAATAATCAGCCAACCTATAATTGTGTTGTTACAATCTAAAGACATAGAAGAAACCATCCTCCCAAAAGGTAAAAACCTATACACATATATTTAAAACAAATTCATGTGGTGAAAGACACATGTTATTCAAACTTCCTATGCTGGGTCTCTGATTAAGTACACTGGTATATCCTGAACACAGACTACTATGAAGCAAGGCAAAAAACCTTGGTTTCATATACTGAACAACTTGGGTGAATAAGAAATATAAAGATTATGCTATAGTAATTGTTTTTCTATTTCAATATGTAAAGTTGAGTTTTGAAAGTGATATAGAATGTCGGGAGTTAAGGAAATAGGGAGGGAAGAGTGGGGGTATGTATAAACAGGTGCCAGGGCTAATTACTGTGATGTTGTCTTTGCTCTGGGTTTTGTCTTCACAGGCAGTTTCACAGAACAGTATGTGACCAGATTACAGATTAAATAACACACACACACACACACACACACACACACACTGGATTGTGAGTAAAATGGCAAAGTCTAAATAAGTATTAAAGTAGACTTGTGTTGATTTCTTTCTTTTTAAAATGTTTTCATATGAACATGAATGATGTCATCTTGGGGAAATTGAAAAATTGAAAAAATATCTACAGAGGATCTAACTAAGCATAGTTACATAATTATTTCAGGATAAGAAGTTTAATTTAAAATAATCAAGAAGGCTAAAGAGCTGGGCAGTGGTGGAACACATCTTTAATCCTAGCACTCTGGGAGACAGAGGCAGTTAAATCTCTATTAGTTCAAGGCCAGCCTGGTGCAGAGGTAGTTCCAAGACAGCCAAGGATATACAAAGAAAAATTGTCTCATAAACCATGAATAAATAAACACATACATGCATACTTACATAGATTGAGGAAGGAAGGAAGGAAGGAAGGAAGGAAGGAAGGAAGGAAGGAAGGAAGGGAGGAGGTGGCTAAAGGAAGCAAAGATTCTTGAAATAATCGGTATCATTCGATGAAAAAGTTGGTCCTTCGGGGAATGCCTGAATATTAATGTCCCAAGTACTTGACTTCAGACATCTTGTCCTTTTCTATCCCCAGGCAAGGGTTGCGATGCTTTTCCTGCTGAGAAAGTGTGTCTTTTTTGATTGTTAAGCATCTCCTCTTCATGGTCTGATATAGACCAACAACAAGTCATTGCTTCTTCCCTCTTATTACAGAAATGGGGCCTGGGAGACATGCGCATGGATCCCAAATGTTGCATATTAGGATTGATTACACTAACATACCTATTAGGCTTTAAAAAGCATAATGTTTTAAGCCTGCTCAACTAAAATACTCTAGCCCAAGCACATCAAACCTCTCTGAGGGGATTAGGCAGAAACCATTTTAATTTATCCATTCTGCAGCATGGTGTCAAGAGTGCTGCAAAGATGGAAACAAAGCAATGGCTGAGTGAGCAGTTTTTAACCCACAGCAGAAGCAGGCTTGCTCAGGAACAAGGAATGTCATGCTTCGTGCACCTCATGCACTAGAAAACACTGATACTCCTCTCATCGATTTCTTAGTGATTCACACTAAACTCAACATTTCATACAATGTGCATTTCCACCCGTGCTTTGTCTATAACATGGTATCCTCTAGAGGAGATGTCTCCCCATAGAGTTCTGACTCATTATAAGAGACTTGTGTTATATTTCCATGATCAGCCAGTTAGTAGGGTGTTTCTTATGCATTTTTGAATGAATTTTTCTATGTGTTGTACATGGAAATTTAATTAAAATATACTATAAGAATACTTAATTAAATCAATTAATTAAATCAATGCTTACTATTTCATTTCAAAATTAAGTAGAATCCAAACCTTGAACCACTTCTTACCCTTCAGGGATGTACCACTGTAGTGAACATTAGTTTGTTTGAGGATCTTACAAAAACTAAGCAAAGAGTATAGAAAAAATCAATTTGAGGGATGAGCTGTTGAGGGAGCCTTCATCCTTCATGCCTACCACATGGTAGTCTTAATCTTACAGCTCCTCTTTGTTGGAGGAGAGCTGGAAAAAAGAGCACTGGAAAAATAAAACAAATTGTACATGAAATGAGGATATCTGACATACTTGAAGAAAAAACTTACAGAATAGGACATGCTATTTGTGATGTGTAAGTTGCTAAGGAGATGGTAGATATTTGATAATCACAACACTTGTTTTATAGCAGAATTTTTGCTATGAAGATGGAAACTTGACTTCAATAGTCAATTGATTTTGTCGTTTCGTTTTGTGCCTTTGACTCCATTTTGAACATGGAGCATAGAATCCACTGCTATCATTTACCATGTCTTTTCTTAGAAAAGTCTTATCCCATCTCCATGGCAAAGAATACTGAGTCCCACAGCCACACTGCTATCATATCTGGACGAGTGGGAACTTTTGGGACCTAAAGCATCTAAAACAGCTTTCCTTACATGGAAATCTTTTTTTTTTTTTTTTTTTTTTTTTGTTCAAGTTAGGGAACAAGCTTGTTTCACATATAAGTCCCTTCTCCTTCTCCTTCTCCCTCCCCTAAACCCCCATCACTCCTCCCCCACCCCAACCTACCCCGCACCCCATCCACCCACTCTTAACGATAAATCTTTCTGCCAAAAGCCACCTGAGCCCCACCGCCATGAGTGAGCTTTACACTAGCCATCCACCCGAGTTAGGTCCAAATTAATACACAGAAACTTGTATTAGGTTCAAAGCTGCTTGGCCAATGACTAGGATTCCTCATCTGTTAGCTCAGTCTTAATTATCATAAACCTATATATTTTATAAGACTTTATAAGACTTATCATATCGGACGGCTTATTTGCGTCCCTCCTTTCTGGTTGCTTAATCCTGCCGCTGGAGGAGGCGAACAGGAAAAAGGGAAGCTTTCTGTTTCTCCTTCGCTTAAATATGAGTCTCCTTGCTATGTCACTTCCTGCCTGGATCACCACTTCTCTACTACATTTCCCAGAATCCTCTTTGACTCCTAGTCCCGTCTACTTGCTGTCTCATTGGCCAAACAGTATTTTATTTAACAATCAATAAGATAAACATACACAATACATTCTCCATCAACCCACCAATCCCCAGTCAGGGTAGTGCCCTCAACAGGGCCTCTGCAAAGTCCGCCAAATCTTCCTGTGCTGGGCCTGGGCCCTTCCCCATGTGTCCAAGGCCACAGTGTATCCCATCACGTGGGATGGGCTCTCTAAGTCCCTTCTTACACCAGGGAAAAATACTAATCCACTACCAGAGGCTTCCTGGGGTGCAGAGGCCTCCTTATTGACATTCATGTTCAGGGGTCTGGATCAGTCCTCTACTGGCCTCCCAGACAGCATCTGGGGTCGATGTGCTCCCCCTTGTTCATGAACATGGAAATATTGAACTGTGCTGATGCACTCCTTGAAATACACTTGAAGGGTCCTTGGACAATGTTTGACAGGGTCTCTGACTGTGCTATGTTACAGGTCACCTATGAGTCAGCTATGGCACAACCTTCCATCAACTCAGCTTAGAACTAGGTTTCACTCACACATTCATGCCCTTGCTACAACTGCTCTCACACTTACTTTCAAAACAAAACTGTAGCAGTCTGACAGAGATCACATGACCTGTAACAGTTACTTTCTTTCAGTACACAGAAAACACAAATTTCCTGCTATATAGAAGTATAGTATGAATGCAAAGCCATCACAGCTGAACCAAATGAACTTTATTAAGCTTGAAAAGTTGAATGGTTTAAAAGGAAAACAAAACAACAAAAACATATATACTATGCTTTTACCAAAGTCTGGAACTGGGGTGACATGGCTGCATCAATCAGCAGCCCATCGCAATCATTGTCTGCCTCCCAACTTTCCTTTCTGCCTTCTGCTTCTTCAATCTGTGTCTCACTCCTGTTCATCAGTGAAATCCTAAGACCATCTGTTTGTCTAAGACAACCTGTTTTCAGGCAACCACCTCCAGGATCATAGTGTCGGTATATTCATACTGAAGTTCTTTAAAAAAAAAAAAGTGAAAAAGTCTTGTACCAAACCCCATCTGAAACCTTTCCCATAAATTCCATTTCGAAGATTCTATCTTCCTTCATTTCCCACTTCTTGAACATAATAAAGTATACGTTACTATATGCTGGAGATCTGATATATTACCAAATTATGAAAAATTGGATTATTGTTCATAAAAAGGAAATTGGAGAAGTTATAAAGACAATAGTACTTCCAGTGTGTATGTCGAGAGTCAAATATTCATACAAATGCTCTCATCCAAATTGCTATTGGGCAGGCACACTTTGGACAGGTGTGTGCTAGGTTCTGGCCAGGAAGATGCATCTTCACTTCTGTCTTATGGCATGTTTCTATTGAGCGAGGAGTTTATAAAATTACAACACCATCTAGACCATTCAGTAAACAATGAATGTTTGGAGAAACCAGACACAAACAAAATGCAAAATCTACAAACAGTTTTGTTTTTCCCCAGAAACTTTTGCCAGAAAGAATAACTCCTGAGAGTAAATGAGAGACTATAACCCCTCTGCTAAGTTGTCAGTAACCATGTACATGAATCCAAGATAAGGGACATGATGCTGAAAATCAATGATACTAAGAATTAATGGAATGCTGAGTAGATAGCTCTGGCTGTGGACTAGCAGGATTATAGGTTCCCAGGAATGTACTAATGAAGAAGGAGTTTATTGCTTGCATTAGTCTGTGGCAAAGAGGCAAGCCCAGGGTAAGCTACTTAAGTGGGTAAGAGAGTCTTCTAGCTTCTAGGCACACCTACTAACTTCAGTGTCACTGTGCTCACTCTGGTAAGATTACTGATCTTCTAAAAGCACAGTGTTCCATTCTTTGCACCCTTTGGCACCTATGGGTCATTGCTTTATTACACTCTAGTCATATGATGAGGAAGATAGGTTTTCACTGGTAAATGAATTCAGCTATGAGTGCACCCCCTAGAAACTCTAAAAAGGCAAAATAAAAAAAAAGAATTTGAGAAAGAAAATACACTTTTTGGGTTGCAATGGAATAATTCAATCACTAAGAACCCCTGTTCTTTGACAGGTCAATTTGATTTGCCCCTCAGCCTGACAGTAGTGACATGAATGAAGAGCACACATTTCCTTCAGAGCACCCCAAGCTCTAAACACCCCTCACTTGGCAGTACTTTATTAACACAGAAAGAATTGGACCAAATGGGAAAAAAAGCCCCATTGGCAACTCTACAACACTCATAGGAGAAAAAAAATATCCCTATGTATTTGCTCTTAGAATATTTTATGCAAATGTGTTGAAGTATATGCACATGTTGGTGGGAAAATAAATGCAAAAGGATGAAGGTTCCAACAAATGAATATGTCGAATTGCTAAAAGCAACATATTGCAGCTTATGTTCTGAGAGCTCTCTGCTCACCCTGAAATCCCCAAGCTGAATGGTTTCCGAAGAAATGCAATAAGGTATGGAATGGTTCCAGGTTCAGATGTGAATACAGATATAAACAGAGAATGCTGAAATGTGTGTTTGATGCCGTTGCACAATGTTGAGAAAATAAATTGGATGTTGTTCATGTTGCTAACACAGAGACAGAACGGATGTGGAAGCACAGCGATCTGCTGACTTGGAATCTCATTTATCTCCTGCTGACTCATGTCATCTGTTTTGGCTAGTCATATGATACAAACATTCTATTTGCAAATTCCACCTCTGAGTCTCCATCAACTTTATTTAACCCAGCTTTTGAGAGTTGTCGGGGGCTCAAACACTCAGAGCATAAAGAAATTGATTTCCAGCTGGTTGGGTGAATATTTTCTGAGTTTGGCATCAAACTGTGGACATAAAAATTTAATTATTTTATTAACAAGAAAATAAAAGAACATGCATCTTGCAAATAATAGGCCTGCTGGAATATTTGTACATTACAAAATACTCTTTTTGGACCGAAAAATGCTCAAAACATATGGGAAATGAAAGGCAGTATAACAATTAAAACCATGACAGTCACAAAAACAAATAACCTTCACTGTAAATTATAAGTCAGTAATAGTTTAAGTGCCAAGAGTAGTATGCTAAGTTGCCACAGGAGGCTGATGGTGACTATCACGTGCAGGATTTTATGGGAAAGGTTCACAAAGCACTTTATGATCAGTCTGAAAGTTAGATCAGACAGGTAAAGTGTAAGCTAAATGCATGGAAAAAAACATTTCTACCAGCTCCCAATAAAGAGAAGTCAAGACCAATATGCACTGTGAACTCAGCAGAGCCTAAGTTCATGAAGGTACATTTTCTTCTTTGAAGTGTATACAGTGTACATAAAAGTTGAAAGAATTGATATTGGTTAATAGAGGAAGCCATTACAGGTTTAAAGTGAAATCTGGCACTAGGGAAATGTCCAGAGATCTACAAGGACTACCTAACAATCTAAGCAATAGTGTAGAGGCTACCTTAAATGCCTTTCCCCGATAATGAGATTGATGACTACCTTACATGCCATTCTAGAATCTTCATCCAGTAGCTGATGGAAGCAGAAGCAGACACCGACAGCTAAACACTGACCTGAACTATGGAATCCAATTGCAGAGAGGGAGGAGTGATCAGCAAAAGGGTCAAGACCAGGCTGGTAAAACACACAGAAACAGCTGACCCGAACAAGGGGGAGCTCATGGCCTCCAGACTGATAGCTGGGAAACCAGCATAAGACCAGCCCAGACCTCCTGATTGTGGGTGTCAGTTAGGAGGCCTGGGAAATGTATGGGGCCTCTGGCAGTGGATCAATTTCCCTAGTATACCAGTGAACTTTGGGAGCCCATTCCATACAGAGGGATACTCTCTCAGCCTCGACACAAATGATGTGAAAGATTTTGATGATCCCCATAGAAAGTCTCACCCTTTCTATGGAGCAGAAAGGGGATGGGATGGGGGTTCAGTGGGGGGCCTTGGAGGGAGAGGGAACTGGGGTTGATATATAAAATAATATTTTTTCTAATTTAAATAATAAAAGTAAAAATTCAATCAGTGTTGGCTGCTATAAAAAGAATTAATATTTCATTGCCTTGAAATTTCTGGTGACTTTTATTTGGCAAATTTGGTTATTTAATGTACTATTAATTAAATAGAATATTTAGTCAACAGTCAACTCTTCTCTCTTAAGTCAGAGTATAATAAACAAAATTTATTATAACAAATGTCTGTTGGAATTGATGGACAGATTGGAGAAAAGCTGCTACTAAACTTCCAAAAGAATTGTATTTGATTTCATTCTTACTGTATTTGTTCCACAATCTCTTCACATAATCATCTGCAACAGTAGGTTTTGCTTGGGACACCATATTGTATGCTCAGCTTTAGGATGATATCCAGCAACTGAATACATTCACACTCACAAACACCAGTACTTTTCTATTCAGGAAACCATGTTTTTATAAGAAAAAATCTCTCTACTTTAAAGTCAAAGATATTCTGAAATCACTCATATTCTGAAATAAATAATACAAAGAGATAGCAGAAGGAGATTAGGGTTTTTGAGATATGAGACTGAAAATGTTGAAACTAGCATGTCCTAAGAAGTATGTTCTTTAATTTGAAGGTTCCCACACAAAGCCGGGGTGGATGGATGAGATAAACTAGAGCTGCCAACTTTACACTAGGGTGGATTCACAGGGGGCCTTTATGTCACTGTTGTTTTTATTGAAAATGATAGTGATTGATAATATTTCATATGATAGGTAGTGGTATTATGATAACACTTTTTAAACTTGGATTTTTAAGTGACAAGATTTTTTTTAAGATTGTGAGACTTTTTACATTACATCTGTCTTGTATGGTGATATTAACATTAACATCATAATATATTGTGTATAAACAATAAAGAAAAGGTCACGGTTTATGATATGTTTGTGTGTAAAGGTAACTATGGGTCAATTGTACTAGTTGTTTTTGTCAATTTGTCACAAACCATCTATGGAAAGGGTCCCCAATTTTGAAAATACATCCATCAAGTGGCCCCTAGGCAACTATGTAGCTTATTTTATGATTAATGTTTGATGTGTGGCCAGCCCACTGTGGGTCTTTCTTTTTTAACCTGGACAGGTAGTCCCTTCTACATAGGCAGATTGCAAAGGCTAAGCAAACCAGTTAGCAGCATTACTCTATAATGCTTCAGTTACTGCCTCAGCTTCCTGCCTTCAATGATGGACCATGGTGTGAAAGTATAAGATGAAATAAATCTTTTCCTCCTGCACTTCCTTTTGGTTATGGCATTTTTGCCACAGCCATAAAAACACTAACAAAGCAAGAAAGACAGGTCAAGAGGGTTTGGTCATAGCCTGTTTCTTATGCTTATTATGTGTTTCCTTTTTGAGGCATATAGCAGACCTAATTTGTCAAGTGACAAGGTAGAAGCAACTCTTCCAGAGCCACTCCCTGTTTCCTTCAGTTTATTTTTCATTGAGCCTTGGGCACACTTGATACAGGCTGGATCCCTAAACAAGAATGACATTGATACTTCCCTCTCTACCTCTCAGGTATTGGAATACAGTTGGCTTGCAAGGCCTCACTTTTATGTTCATGTTTTGCTAAGCAGCAGCTTGAACAATAAAACAGAACACAGTAAGCCATAAAAAAGTAGATAGGCAAGAAAGATTGAAGAAAAACCTGGTATTGCAACAGTGTCACCAAAAACCAACAGAACAACTGCATCCTAATTTCTGAACCTCAGCCTTCAGACACAGCCCAGTTAAATTCATTTCCAAACTTGTTGCTAAGACTTCTGCAGAGACTAATAATTGATGCTTCCGACATGTTACAGCTGCAAGTAGGAAGTCGAAAGTCTAATTAAGTAAACTTGTTCAATAGCAAGTGTATCTATTAGCCAATGATACCAGTGTCATCAACTTGATGAATGTAGGAATCTTCCATAAAATATATGAATGTGTCTCTGACAGTCATTTGTCCCCAGATGAACAGGTTTATCCCAGTTTAGATATGAGATTAAGGCATTAAAAAAAGACTTTTGTTTTCTCTGTCAGATACAGTGAGAGATCATAAACCTGAGGAAGAAGTCTAATAAATTATATTGAAATAAACACCTACTGAAGTCAGCTGAGAGTGATAGAAGTAGGCCTGTACCAAGCTCCCTATGGTAATCCCCATGACAAATCTCTGTCAGCCACCTGCTCTTTGCAGTGGTTTTGCTTAGGTTATGAGAGCCTTCTATAATAATTCTTATCATTTAAAAGTATTTACTGTATGACTCTTACATTCACTCTACGGACAACAGGGGTGCCTCCAGTTAGGGAGGCCTAAGCCTGTTTTTAGTACTCGGATTCTGTTATCTTCCTGGGTGGGGGCGTCAGTTTAAGTGACAAGATGAATTTACCCTTTGTAATTTGTAATGTGTATACTGTACTTAGTCTTGAGCAGGAAAGAGTCTTGCAAAGAGGAATTTGATTTCTCATGAGTGCCTTATAATAGTCATAGATTGATACACCAATGTTCACTGTGTTTGGCATTCAACTCTCAGTCACTAGCAGGTATACTAGTTCTGTTTCCTTTCTCTTTTCCAATTATGAATGAAATTTGTAAAGACTCATGTTTTTATACTCTGTATAAACACACAGAAATATATAAGAAATATATAGACACTGTTCTTTTTTATCAGAAGCATGGATTGGGCTTGTTCAGTTGTTGCTCTTTATCTTAGACAGCCTGTAACAGTTCAAAATGTTTGTTATACTTTTCCTAGATAAAACTATTATGTTTTATCAAACATGCTTCTGAAATTACAGTTAGAATAATGGCATGTATTTAATTTTTAAATATTAAATTTGGTAGATTTCATTAACCAGATTGTGTATGTTAAATTGTGTTTGTATTCATGGAATAAACACACTTTGCTACATATTTCCTTTAGGGGTTATATTTAGAAGCACTTTGGAAACATTTTACTTAGGATTTTTAACCTTGTATTTCAGATTATAATATTATTTTTTTCTAAAAATTACATAAATTACCAAAGAACCATCAAGTATTAGGAAATATGTAGAACACAATATGGAATAATACATAAATCAAGAAAGATAATACAGTAGTTGGGGCTATTCTGCAGAAAACATTTTGCCTGGTATCCTGCCATAAGGTGAAGGAGCTCCTGGGTCATAATTGACAAGAATTTTTTCACAAAAGTGTGTTTGTGTGTGAACATCAAGAGGTTTGACAAATAGTGAAATCCTAATTTTGGTAGATTTATGGTTTCCTGAAGGTGCTCACTGTGCAGAATTTCATATGCAAATCCACCTCAGAGCATCCTGGCAAACCTACTGGAAATAGGAGAAACATTCTGTATTTTCTGCTGTGTACCATCAGAACCTCTTAAGACAATTCTTGATTTTCAAGTAAGAAAAAAAAAACTCTAATTAAAAAGATAATATATTGCATGAGATAATTAGATACCTCATACTTCTATGTCTGGTGTAAAAGGATAAAGACTTGAAGAAAGTAGGGTTTCATAAATATAAATTTAAACATCTTTTGAACTGTAAAGACGCATGCTACTTACTGATATTGTCTCAGGAGAAGGAGAATTAAACAGGCATCCAGCCAGGCTGCCTTCCTTGTACCAGCTTGCTTGAGATGATGTCTTGAGGTACAGACATGGTAATTGTGGCTGTGTGCTCTTGAAGCATATCTCTGGATCCTGAAGATGCTGTACTAATTGTGAATATTTCAAAAAACCTTTGCTTGATCTTTTACTAACACGAATGTTTATGAGTCATTTCTACCAGGGCAGAGAAGGGACACTTCCCCTCATTCACCAAACAAAATATCTGTGACAGATAAACATCTAGGTGTTTGCTAGCATGATGGACTGCCATGGTCAGTGCAGGTACAGCCCTCCCTTGCAGGAAGGTCTGCCATGACATTTCTTTTTCTGACTGGAGGAGGATGTTTTACTCACATCCCACTCTTTCTGAATATGCACAAGTCTTTCCCATTTGATCACTGATGCTGCAATATTAGACCTTACAATTTTTTTCAAGTGAACTTTGCTTGTCTACATTTGATCTGTACTGTGTTTTTAGTAGCATTGATTGAGGTGCTATCATAAAGAACAGAAGGTAGCAACTGTGCTTTGGGTAGCTATGGAAAGCAGTAGCAGTGATAAAGAATAATGGTAGTCAAGGTGAATAAGTCAAGGAGAGTGACAAAGAAATGGAGAAAGAGGCTGTGGGCCTTGATCAAAGGAAGAATTCCAAAGAACTCCCTCAAGTATGAAGTTCTCAGGCACTCAAGATCTGAGAGCTGGCACAGTGCCATTGTTGAGGGCAGAGGTATTGATGCTCGGTATCCAGAACTCCTGCTTGCTTCTGTAGGCTGGTCACAATCCACAAGGGAGCTGTAACACATGAAAGTACTGCCTGCTGCTGCATGCATCTGCTCACTTCTGCCTGCCTCTGCTTGCTGCTACCTGTTGCAGGCTGCAGCACACTGGTGTGTTATAACTGCTTCCTGTCTCCTGCTATGGTCCGTTACTGCCTGCCACTTGCTCATCACTTCCTGTGGCCTCTAATGCTTCTGTTCACTTCTGCTGCAAGCTGAAGATTACAAAACTGCCAAGTGTTTGAGCCATATTTGTGTAAAGGCAAGAATCATTAGCCTCTGCCTTTAGTGTCTAGAAGCATAAATGTCTGGTTTCTGAATCCTGAAGCAATGACTCCTAGCTGGTAGGGTTTGCAACATGAAGTTTCTGAATCTGCTTGTCTGTAAATCTTGGGTGCTCCAACATTGCCAAGTCTTTTCCTTACTTTCCATTATTCCTACACAGATAGAATAAAAGGACACCATCTACTAAGGTGCTAACAATAAGACCAGGCAGTAGGGGGTGGGAGTTTACTAAATTTGCAGTAAATTTAGTCTGATTTAAAGGTAACTAAAACCTTAAAACTCAGAGTGAGCAACTACAATTTTAAATCAAAAGCTACTGTTTATTCACTGAAAAGACTACAGACAAGTTTGGTCTTACCCAAGCTGAGGCTGAAGTCATTCAAGGAGTTTTCTTGTGTGGTATTAGATTAGTCAGAAAATTACTTGCAATGGAGGAAGAAAACTTACAAAGGAAGAAAACCCTGTGGGCTTTGTATCTTCCATTATGACTGACCATAGCCAAAACATTAAGAGCATCTACACTTGTATCATTCTGATATTTAATACACTTTCTTCATCTTAGTTGTTTTTTTTTTAGCCCTGCTACTTCTAAGTCTGATAATCAGCAACATTAGAGATTTAGACCTCATAAATTTTATTAAATGAAACCACATGGCAATAAAATGGCAGGGAAAGGGAACAATAATATGGAAAGGATACAACAACACGCCTTTCTTAACAAAAAAATGGTATTTTTACCTTACCCTCTGTAGGAAATACTTGCACAGTCACTTCTACCCGTGGGCTTCAGCTGCTCACAGAAATTGTCTGTTCTTGACCTGGTATAGATCTTGATGTTATGTAGGGTTGGGAGAGGGGAACAAATATCTGATTTTCCTTGCAAATAAAAATGTTCTGACATTTGTGGACTTCCACACATTTGTCGTATCTTAGCACCTGATTTTCTCCAAGTGTTAGTGTCTTTGGTATAATCTCTTCACATCAAAATAGTTTCAGTATGTTCTGATTGACTTTCTATATGACTGATTGTCTATATGACAATCCTGGCTAGCCCTTGTTCCTCTCATTGTTGATGATGATGCCACTGCTAAAATAAGGATTTCCCAGAGGAATGAATTAAAAGAAAAAAAGAGGTGAAAGAAACCTTTGTAGTTATAAATTTTATATACTGTGCCTCATTAAGGAGCTACTCAAGATAAAATCAATTGAAAATGTACTCTCCGTTCACTCCACTGTGGCCAAAAAAATGATACAACAGAAGGTTTGTGCTATTTAAGAGAGAAGAAAGGATAAGGATTAAATGAATACTGTCTCCATAAATTTGTCATTTCCTTTTCCTCTGGATACCACAGAAAAAGAGAAACAAAAGCCCAGTGGGTCTTCTGAAAGTTTCCTGGGAAGGCCACATCCCCCAAAACAGAATGAGTCCTTTCCATAGCAATGGGAAAAATTACTCCTGTTTCCTACTCACAATTCATCCTCAGTCATCCTTGGGCCCTTGCATTGTCTGTTCTGCTACCCTTCGTGACTGCATTCTTTTAGCTCTTGGCTGGGCCCACAAATTAATATTATCTCTCATGGTGAACAGTGCCAATAAGAAATAGAAAATTACATTATTCTCTATGAAGTTTGCTACTAACTGTGACTGATGGAATGTTACAGGTTATAAACACTGCAACGGTAATCAAGGTGATGTTGGTATTGATTTTATACTGGTATTTTGATATACTGCTTCATCAACACTTGTAATGACAAAATTTTCCCCTGAAATTCATTCCAATTAATTATAACATTTGTAAGTAGTAGTGGCTTCTTTATGTGATAAAATAGATAGCAATTTGGTGACTTTGCCACTTTGGGGATTATTTAGTTATGGGGGATTCTATTGATCAATATCCTGAAATATAAACATGAGACAAGCAAAGGGACCTAGAAGCTAATGGAGTCACCTGGGAGTGGCTCCAGTCCTAATGCATTCCAACCATTTTACTTTAATTTTTACTTAACTTTGAATTCATGTTTATAAACAAACATGTTTATTTCTACATGACCTGTATTTAATATTGACTTTCACACAATACAATTCCATTGTATCTTTCTGCTTACCCTTTGGCTTAGCTATTGCATCTTATAACCTTTGCAGCTTACACTCTAGCAGGAGAAATAAAGAAATCTTCAACAACAATCAGTTGAACACAGTTAAAATGCACAACAAGAAATGCTGAGCTCCTTGTGATTTGCTAGTCTGATTTTTGTGTCTCTCTTTGACACCAAGTCTCACTGTTTACCCCTAGTTGGAAGAGAAAACTCTACGTAGACCAGGCTGTCCACAAACTCATAGAACTCTGCCTGCCTTTACTTTCTGAGTGCTGAGACTAAAGGAGTGCCCCTACAACCCCCCTACATACACAGTCAGCCACAAGTCTGATTTGAAAATACTATGAAGACAGGGCTGTTGAAGTTTGGTAGTTCCTTTATATTTACAGAATACTGACACAGCATGCCAAACTCAGATAACTCTAGTTTATTCTCTGTTTTGGACACATAGATATGCACAGAGATTAAAATAGAAACCTCTTGCAAAACAGAACCTTCAAATGTGGCTGAGGATCTGACCTATAGGTGGTACAGCTTTTTGTGTAAATAACACATGCACTTAAGAGAAGAGCTATTTTAGTAGGAGTTTATGCCTACACCAAATTGCTCCAGAAGTCTTTCTCATTCTAGCACTTCCTTTGACTTCTCACGGTGCATAGTTCTCCTCCAAAGATTCTGATATATTGACTAATTTCACATTTAATTGCCTACTTGAGAAAGGATTTCCACACTTTACTAAAGACTTATAAATTTTTATAGTTCCATTTCTGAGCACTCAGAAACCAACTGTAACATCTGAATATGTGGTCAGACTTCTAGATGACTGCATTTATTGAGGATCTGGCCTTGGGAATTAATATCAACACCTTTCTAGGTTAATGTTAATGGACCTTTCCTGCACGCTAACAGTCATAGTTTCCAAGACTCTCTGAAGTAAAGTTGTCAGTAGATTTGATCTATAGCACTGACACTGAAATTGGTAGTTGAAAGAATGCATGAGTCTAGTTATTTTTTCTTTTTTATCTAGTCCTTTAATAAGCAAGGGAAAATTTACATATAATATTATTGAAGAGAATTGATTACTAACACTTTTCAAGTTAAAAGTCTCACTGTTTGGAATGGGAAGGTGACTCAATGGGTAAAGTTCTTGCTGTGCAGATATGGGGTCTGAATTCAACCCCTAACTTTCATATAAAGGCTGGGTATGATTGCCAATGTCCCTAATTCTTGTGTTGCTAGGAAACGATATGTGGGTCAATGGGCCTCACTTGACAGCAGTCTAGTAAGAGACCTTGACTCAGAAAGTAAAATATAATGTCCTTGAGAAAGACAATGTTAAATTCTAGCATGCTCAGTATTATGAGTGCCTTTCCTCTGGGCCAAGCCACCATGGTCTTAGAGAGGTCATCTCTGCTTCCTTACAAAAATATTATATTACTTGTATTTGTGTACTGTTTACAACCTCTGCTGAGGGTTAGAAAATATCACTAGACCCTTATGTGGGTATCCAATCCAACTACCTGTCATATTTAATTCTGCCTTAATTGCACATGGCCTGGGAGAGGGCCTGGACTATGTAGGGCAGGGAAGGCAGGTGAGGATGCTCTTATTCATACAACTTTGATGAAGCACTTATCCATGCTGGGTAAAAGCTTTTCAGTTACTGTCTGTAAAGAAAAGATCACCTACTCACCTGTAGGTAGTCCCTCATTTATGCTCTTTAAGGAAGCCCGATAAACTCATTGGTTCCCCAGAGTGAACTCTGGTGTGGTCAAACCTTTGTTTGTTGTTTGAAACTTGGGATAAGGGTTAGATATTGGTTAGATTTCCCATTTGAAAGGAATTTTTTTCACATTCACATGGGTACAAACACATAAACACACACACACACACACACACACACACACACACACACACACACACACAACTAAATGCTTAACCATCTGAGGTCAGGTGTTAAACAGTTTTAAACAGTTGTTAGTAACAGACCCACACTGTAGCCTATAGTGTGAGCAAGTACTTTGCTACAACCTGTGAAGTTTAAAGCTCTGAAATCAGCCCTTGTTTATAAGTCACTGGACACACGACCTTACATTAATTACATATGGTAACTCTCCTGATCACACGTTTATGCTGTCTGTGATTTTTGGATTCTCACACACAGAAAGTAGCACATACTGGCTGGGCAAGTGCTGTATCACTGAACGACCTCTCCAATATTTGATGTTAAGAGATAGGGCCTCTATGAAACTGAGACTGTCTTGAACTCATTGTGTAGCTCAGACAGGCTTCCAAGTACCAATCTTCCTGCATTTGTAACCCAAATGCTTGGATTCCAGGTGTGCTGCTCACCAACTTATTAGAGTGTGTAAGTTTTTACACATTATCCAAAGTATCTAATGAAGAACTGAATAAAGAAAGCAATTTCAGTCATCATTCTGCTACATTTGAAAGCATTATTGAGTCACGACTGGACTTTTTCGAAGATCAATTTAGTTATACCTAGCCAACACAATGACTCCAACGTCGTAAGGCTGAGGCTATGATGAGTATCACATACTGAGGGTCAATGTTAGCCAAGACCAACTCTTGGTTAATCGATGTTGTATAATACAGGGTTTCAGGTTCCAGCATAGCTAATTTCTGCAGGGAGTGTAAGATTAAAGTCTCTTTATTCAAGAAGACACCAAGCCAAAACACCGGCCAGAGCTAGGTTATAGAACCCAGCAAGCACGGCCAGAACAAAAAGGGCCAGGATCCCCACGTGCAGCCCCTTAAGAAGCTCCCTTATGTCACCCCGGCTTTCCTTCACCACACCCTTATGGGCGAGTCCTGGGTCCACCTGGTACCTGTCCCAGGACTATTGGGCGGGACTAGGGTGTCTCCCTACAATTCCCCTTTTAGTCTAAAAGAGGATTAAAACTTAATAGTGTAAAATATCCAAAACTAACAATCATAAGGGTGAAATACAAGAAGATACAATAATCTGCTATGGTACATCCTATGTCTATTCTAGCTAAGTCTTAAAGTCATGTGGAAAAAGTGTCTAAATTGAACACCTTCTTCCAATCCCAACTCTAAACAATAAGAAGGTCATTCTTAACTAGACTTACACTACCCTAATACACAATAATGGGGAACGGGGGTGTAGCATCTTCTAGGTTACTTCCTGCTGAAATGGGACGATGATAGTCATGTGGGGGCCCTGTGGAAAAAAAAATGCCAGTACAGGGAAAGTCTCTAATGAGTTATGTCTAGTCCATGTTAGATGAGATTTGTTTGATTGAAGATCTACGTTGAAATCCTCAACTTGATTGAAGTCATTACTTAAGGTTCTGGTTGGACTGTCAGTCAAAACGGAGTGAGTTGAATCCAGTGCAGTTGGGGAGGTGTAGTCCAATTCCTTTTCCGGAGCATGCAGGGATTGCTGTCAGGCTGGGTCTTGTTGGCTGTATGGGACTCAAATATAAGTGTCATCAGAGAAATGTTCGCTTGTTTATGTATGTGTACCAGGAAAGGTGTGAAAGAAAAAGCCAAGAAAAGACAAAGATAGTCCTCTTATTCTTCATTTATTCTGTATTACAGCAATTGGTTTCTTGATATAACACAGAAACTTTTAAATGTTGTTAAATAACATGCTTGGATTTTAGAGTAGGAAAGCCAAATCCAACTCTACATCCAGCCTCGATTTAGTTGAATAGGGACTAGGAAATGAATAGACATAGAGTTATTCGAGAGACAGCTGTAAATTATACCGTATGGCACATTCCTTTTGTTCGATGGTTATAGCTACGTTCTTTCCTTAAGTATCCATACATGTAGTGTCCTTTGACTTCTAGAGGGGGGTTCCTCAGAAAATACCTGTCAATCATCCTTGTCGAGGGGGTTGTCTCCTTCAACTCGAATCTTGATCAATTTTGATGGTATCCAAAGATTTTCTTCTCCTGTGGAGACAAATGCAAAACCCCTACCCCAACGTAATACATGTCTAGGTTTCCATACCTAGGTCAGCACATCTTTGAAATACATTGGTTGGTTCAGTTCAGCAGTTTTTTCCGTAGTCCAGTGTCTTTCCGCAGCTGTCTGCCTATTGTCATTGGCATTAAGAAAGTTTAACGTTAATAAAGCATTATGTAATCTATGTTTGGGGGGTTTCGACTTATCAGCTTGCCTATGGAGTATCTCCTTAAGTGTCCTGTTCGACGTTTCAACGAATGCTTTTGCTGTAGGGTTGTGTGGTATACCTGTGACATGCTTAATGTTATAATATTTGAAGAACTGTTCCATTTTTGTGGAGACATATGCTGGAGCATTGTCATTTTTTTATTTGTGCCGGTATGCCCATAACTGCCATCACCTCCAGTAGGTGTGTAATAACGGAATCAGCTTTTTCAGAGTTGAGAGCAGTAGCCCACTGGAAACCTGAGAATGTGTCAATGGTATGATGCACATATTTCAAATTTCCAAATTCTGTAAAGTGAAAGACATCCATTTGCCAGATCTCATTCCTCCGAAGGCCTTTAGGATTACATCCTGCTGGCAGTGGAGTTTGGTTATAAAAGGAACAAGTAGGACAGTTTCTCACTATCTCCTTGGCTTGTTGCCAAGTAATGGAGAAGCCCTTCTTTAAACCCTTGCTATTTACATGATGCTTTTTTATGAAATTCTGAGGCTTCTAGCACAGTGCCAATCAATAAACGATCGATCTCATCATTGCCTTGTGCCAATGGGCCTGGCAGACCCGTATGGGATCTGATATGTGTAATGTACAGTGGGTTATTTCTGTTTTTGATTGTTTCCTGTAACTGCAAGAACAACGAGGTTAGTTCAGTATTATCAGGGACGAATTCTGCAGTCTCTATGTGCAAGACAACTCTCTCTGCATATTGGGAATCAGTAACTATATTAAGAGGTTCTGTATAATCCATAAGTACCATAAGAATTGCATATAATTCTGCTTTCTGTACAGATGTATATGGACTTTGAACTACTTTACTTACCTCACCTGCTTTATAACCAGCCTTACCTGTTTTGTTAGCATTGGTGTAGAAGGTAAGAACTCCAGAAATGGGAGTTTGTCTTACTATGCGTGGAAGAATCCAAACTGTCTTTTTTATGAATTTAATTCTGTTGGTTTTGGGATAGTTGTTACTAATTGTTCCCAAAAGTCGGTGAGAGCTATTTGCCAATATTCATTATCCTTCCATAAGGAGGAAATTTCATCATTAGTTAAGGGTACTATTATCTCTGCTGGGTCTTTCCCAGTCAACTGACGAAGTCTTAATTTGCCCTTTAAAATCAAATCAGAAATCTTTTCTATATACGTCTTTAAATTTTTGTTCTGCTTATGTGCCAGGAATATCCATTCCAATATAGTGTCTTCCCTCTGCATCAGAATCCCAGAAGGGTATTCTCTGGATGGCAAGATGACCAGAATGCAGTCTAGATCAAGGTTTATCCGATCTACATGCGCATCCAATATTCTGTTTTCTATCCATTGTAGCTCTTTTTCTGCCTCAGCCGATAATATTCATGGACTGTTTAAGACCTTATCACCTTTTAGTGCCATTTTTAAATGCTTTAAGTCATGTCCTTCCACACCAATAATCGTCTGTAATTGAGAGATTTCTCCCAGTAGCTTCTGAAGACTGTTAAGAGTTTGATAATGGTCCCTTCTAATTTGTACCTTTTGAGGTCTGATTCTTTGTAAGTCTATCTTATATCCTAAATAGTTAATAGCATCTCCTCTTTGTATCTTTTCTGGGGCAATTTTTAAACCCCATCTAGGCAGAACCGCCTTCATCATTTTAAACATACGTTCTAAAGTTTCCTCAGTCGGTAGAGCATGAGACTCTTAATCTCAGGGTCATGGGTTCGTGCCCCACGTTGGGCGCCACGTGTAAGATTAAAGTCTGTTTATTCAAGAAGACACCAAGCCAAAACACCGGCCAGAGCTAGGTTATAGAACCCAGCAAGCTCGGCCAGAACAAACAAAGGGCCACGTGCAGCCCCTTAAGAAGCTCCCTTACATCACCCCGGCTTTTCTTTCACCACACCCTTATGGGCGAGTCCCGGGTCCAACTGATACCTGTCCCAGGACTATTGGGTGGGGCTAGGGTGTCTCCCTACAAGGGAGTGAAGATGTTGCAACATTTTATCATACACACAGAATGACATTTAACAGCAATGGCAGCCTTATCAACTTGATGATCTAGAGCCAAGTGTGGGCTCATGTAGAAGGTGTTCATAAAAGCCCACTAGCATATGAAAGGCTTGTCTTGCACAGTGCCAGAATAGGAAAAGTGATAACTGGTAGCCAATAGATAAGGCTTCCTGAATGTCTTGTGTTCAAAGCCTGATCTAGCTGACGTGCTTTCAAGAGGGAACTAGAATCAAAGACAGACTGGAGAACAATGTGCGCAGCCCCTAGATCTCTTCCAAAGGTCTCCTTGTATTTGAATTTACAATCTTGCTTATTCTAGGCCCATTTACTGATTGGTTAAATATGTCACTGGAAGGGGTTCACATATATCCTTCACTCGGTTAGGTATTCATTCTGATAGATTCAAAATCCCTTATAGAGTAAGAGTTCTTTCCTACCAGAGTTCTTCTTCATTGTCTTTAACACAACACTATGTAACACATGCTATCTACAAACTGAACCAACCATTCCTAATAGCCTGGGTGAGGGCTTCACTCATTTTTTTTTCAACTGTCAAAACACATAACCAAAATCACTCCAAAAAACTCTTTAAAGTATATACAATGAACCTTAGTCAAATCACAAAACTTAATCCCTGTTACTAGGGCTCTAATGAAACACCCTGGTGGATAGTGTGGATTTGGCGAAGGTGCATTGTGTGCCCCAAACAGTGCAAAATGTAAAAAGCTTCCCATTGGTTGACACACATTGGCCTATTCAAAGAATCCAAGCCTCTCCATTTGCATATGAACGTGAAATAATTTTATGAATGTGCATGTGGGACTTAATTGTTTTTTTTAAACAATATGCTCTTATCTTTTGGAAGCAATTCAGGCCATCAAAGGGTTGTCAGTGTGGCATTTGCTAATTGCTTTCCAAAGCTCAGCCTCACGCCTCTCTCCATTTGTGCTCTGCTCCCTCCATTTCTGCATTTACTATCAGAAAGTTCATTTAGAAACCAGTCAGTCTTCCAGTGCTAATTCTGTACTTTTATTCAATAAGGACACAATGGGAATAATATTTGTAGCTGCCAAAGAAACGCATATAAACTCGTCTCTACATTGTGCAAACTTTCATTGGAAACATAATTCAAAAACAGAGTACATGCACAATTGTACAGCCTTTAAAAAAGAGGCCTCTCTCATTCTAGAGACAAACAAAAACAAAGGGCTTGCTTCACTGTGTTAAATTTGTAGATTTCAACAACACTAATGCTGATAGTTAAGTTTTACTCACTTCTACATTTATTTCCTAAACTCTTGATGGTGGCCAATAGATCAGGAGGAATCATAGAGGAGAATGCTGGTCTAGCAGTAATTACTGATTTCCTTTTAGCTGCTGTTTTACCGACAGAGCTTTGCATCAATGCATTCCAAAACATTTATAAGACACAGACATCCAGTCTGTTAACATCACCCAATTATAGATTTTCTAAGCATCTGGACTTCAGGCATTCAGTCAATAAAACATCTGGATAATTGCTCAGCACAGGATATTTTTATAACTGTTTTGTAACCCTGTAGATGCTACAAGTATTTTAAATCTTCCTCAGGTGTAGGTTAAGAGTCACAACCTACTGATGGGCATTTTGGTTCTCTCCTTTGTTGAGATGTGAAGCTGAGGCCCTCCCAAGGCTCGCCGGGCTAAGGGTTTTGCAATTACTGATACATACATTTAAATTTCAGCAAAAGTTTTCAAGTACTGAAAGCCTGTCACACCAGGTGGAAATGATCAAGGCAACCAAATAGATTAATGCTGAGAGGAAGGTTCATTGGAAAGATGACTGTAGACAAATGGCAGCAAATCTGTTGCACATTCACAGTTCTGATGAGGTGCAGGTTTGTGTGATGTTGAAAATGAAACACTCCAACCATGTGAGAGCTTATCAAATGGGAATGCACAGTGAGAGGGAACACAGCTATGTCTCTTTATTAGACAGACATGTTTAGTGGTCATGTGAGGAGAATGACCTGTCGAGACATAAGACACTCATAGCACATCTTGGGTTGAACCAGCATATAGTGAAACATTCAAGAAATATGGGACTCTGGATTGTGGTTTGCAGACAAATGAGGGAGCCAGTATACGCTACATTTTAATGTAACTGAAGGTATTTCTTCTTATAGATACCTGTCTCTATACAGAGATTTCAAGAATTAAGACCATGGCCTATAAGACATCTTCTACTTGCACAGTCATGTGTTTAGAAGTCTGGCAAGCAAAAATAGAATTTTAAGTTTCTCCAAACAGATAATCACTCTTGTTAGTATCTCCTGCACCAAGAGTAGGTGGATTTACATGAATTTATCAGAATTTATATTTTATCCCAGAGGTCACTAAGAAAAAAGCAGATTTGCAAGGTAAAATAATGTTAAAAATATAAGGACAGAGAGACAGCTTAGTGGTATGAGCACGTGTGATGTGGCTCTTTCGGAGAACCCAGGTTTGGTTCCTAGGACACATATGATGATTTGCAACCATCTGTAACTCGAGTTCTAAGGGATCTAACACTATTCTACCCTCTGCTGGCACTAGGTAAGCATGTAGTATATAGACTTAGCTTAAACATTCAATACACTCCTAGACATAAAATAAAAATCAATAAATATTTTAAGCTGGTAAATATAATCTATACCAAACTGGGCTGACTGGGTTATTGTTTTATACTTGCCAGAAGCAATAAAACAAACAAGAACAGCAAAAAAACCTAAAGAGCCTTTTCTATTTTTCAAGTCTCTATTTTATTTTTGTGTAAATTATCAGATTGCTGAGATGATGACAAGACAGTTTGATTGTGTATACAAACAATGACCAGCTAATTATCTGGCCCTAAAGCATGGAACCATTTTTTGAAAAAGTCCTTTTTAGCCAGGATGTGGGAAGAGGTATCTTTTACCTAAGGTAGATGATAATCAAGAAAGAATGTAGGTATAAAGTTGAGATAGACTAAGTGTTTCATCAGACTGGACAGGCTGGAGTCCACAAGACCTACATGATTATTTCCTTGTATGCAGATCACTGCCTCTTTGAGTTCATGACAACAACCATGTGACACATACAGTAGACTTGCATTGATTGATGGATGGACAGATCTTGTCCCCAAACTCACAATCTCAATTGTTACATGCAATAAATGTACAGAGTTGCAAACACTTTTACTTATAATTTGTGATTTATTTCCAATTTATTTATCATTATGTATGTGAAGTGTGCATGTGCGGCCAGGCATGGAACCCTGGAGTATATCTAGATATTAGAAATCAGTTGTTTCCTTTCACAGTAGGTTCTGGAGATTCAACTTAGGTAAATAGACTTGCAGAGAATGTGATGGTACCATACAAGCATCTCACCTATATTTGTTTATACATTTTATGCCTAACATTATATAGGGTGACAATATGAAATGTTTGACCTCTTGTGATGGCCATTCTTGGATGCTAATTTGACTGCATTATAAACCAAAAATTGAAAGCAAAACTGTGAGGGAATTTTGCTTAATTTGAAGTGAGGAAATCCACATCTAATCTGGATCCTTGGGTTAGGAAAACAAATATTTAATCAGTAATTTTTGAACTGGGAAAATCTGCCTCTAATCTGGGCCACTTATCATAGAAAACCTATAGAAGGACATGGAAAAAGAAAGATTTTGCTCTTTGCCTGTGTCCTCTCATCTTCCTAGCAAGTTCATTCCTTCACTGGCATTAGACCTTACGCCTTTGGGATTCAACCATATACTGAGGATCAACTGAGATATCCTGCCTAGTGGACTGAATAAAATTTGGAGTTTTGGATTTCTATTCTTGTCCAGCTATTGTGGGATTAACTAGACCATAGCAAACCATTCATATATATAATCTCTTTTACTCTAGATAACCCTCACTAACAAACCTCTTGCAATATATACCGTCTTTGTGAATGTTATTCAAATGGCAGCCCACTGAACACATTACTTATAATAAATGTTGCAGTCAATATATGAGAAACCATGTTAGTTGAGAAATTGCCAATGTATCTATTTTGTAACCTACAAAACTGAGCACTTATTAATGATCTTAGCAATCATATACTTCTGTGTATTATATAATTTTTTTAAATGTGGCAATGAAAACAATGTATTAAGTGAAAGAAAGACAGAAGAAAGCTTTAAGTCTTATGCTAAAGCACTTAAAACAAATAGCTAACTCTGTTTCTTTTGGTTAAGTTTCAGGAAAGCACTTCTGCCTTGCCTAACCTAGAAGTGGGAATAAAAAGGAAAGATTTCATAAGTGACGAGAAAGCAATTGTCAGAGTGCATTCCAATGCTATTGTGTTAGTAAAGGATTGTTTTTAATTGGATAGATAGAAAAATCTGAAGAAGATGAAGTAATTTTAATGCAAGTGTTTTGATATGATATAAATCTCTAAATGTCAAATGCATATCTTCCCAGGAGAACTCCCATCTCACATGTGCTACTGCAAGACCACGAATTTGTGAAAGGCAAGAGCTAAAAGAAAGGGAAAAACAACTTTTAATATGACATCACACACACACACACACACACACACACACACACACACACTGTGTCTTCAGTTTTCTCATTACTTTGTTAGCTGAGTACATGTCCATGTTCCAATATTCTCATAGTTCATGAAACATAAAGTGAGGTAATAGAAAGGGTTTGTCTAAAATCACATCATTCTTGAAAAGTATTAAGGACAAGACTCTTTTTGATGTTGTACATGCTTGATGACATGCCTTCTGACACTCATATCATCACAGAGAACACTTGATTGAATATTTAAATGTCATTTGAAATTTGTTCTTAAATTTTATATCACAATTTGTACCAACTCTTTACTGAATTAATACAGGTACTATTAACTCTTTGAAAGTTAATATTTTTTGGACTTTCCTGGATTACTAATATATCATCTATGTAGGTAAGAGTAGTTAGCTTCAGAGACACAAATAGTTCTCTCAAGCTCTGATATGTATGCTCTCTGACTTGTCACTAAATTTATAACTGCTAATGTAAGGAACCACCAAATACTTCCAAACACAAACTTGAAGGCAGTTGTTTACCCTCAAGTCCATTAACTTACAGAAGACAGAAGCAACATGTCAACAATCTTAAGAAAATGCCTATGGACTCATTACTCACTCATTACTCATTACTCATTTATATATTACAAAAAATATATAAATCAAAATAATCATGAATACATGATATGATATAACTTCAAAATATGACTCTACCCACTTATTTACTTATGTCAAATGGATTTTCACCTTTGCTGATCTAGCCTTTTAGAAACTGCAGCTGCATAGTATATTAGGACACAGTCTGTACACATTAGAGCACTGAACTTTAATCCCACCTCAATTTTTTTTTTAGCATTTCAACTAAAATCAGAAACAAGAAAACAGTGCCCAACTTCTCCATTACAATTCAATATAGTTCTTGAAGTTTTAGCCATAAAGTAACAAGGAAGGGAAGAAAATATATATGCAAATAGGAAAGGGAGAAACAAAAATATATCTTATATGCTTACTATAATACTAAGGGTGGCAGAGATGGGTGGGGCAATTCAATTCACTCACTGACTTACAAGAATTAATTGTTTTTTTTTGAGACAATGTCTCTGTGTATCCCTGGCTGTCCTAGAGTTGCTCTGTAGACCAGGCTGTCCTCAAACTCAGAGATCTAACTGCCTATCCCTTCTGAGTGTTGTGATTAAAGTTGTGTGCTACCACTGCCTGGCAATTTTCTTTGATGATAATAGAATATATATGGACAATATGATTAAATCAAAATGTGATTAAGAACATAGATGAAGGCAAAATGGAAGAGAGACAAGTTAGAAGGTGATGCCATGGTCCAAATGAGAGTAGAAAACAATATGCATTTTAATATCACAAATAGAAATTTTAGAATTTACCTATGTTCAGTGTGGGCCAGAAGGCTTTATTTATAGTTACAATGGTAAAAGATACACATATACATATCTTAGTGTGTGTGTGTGTGTGTATGTGTGTATGTGTGTGTGTGTTTGTGTGTGTTGTGGAAAATTCTGGGCTAAAAATTAGATTTCAATAATTGGAAGAGATGTGTTATAAGATATAATTACCAATGTGTCATTTATTAATTATAATGTTTAAAAATGTTTTTAATTTCCATAGAACACTAATTATAACACTATCTATTGCAATTCCTCTTCAGTTGTCCACAGTGTCTAACAGTCTATCACAGGAGCAAGATGGACCAATGATAGAGACAGTTGGCAGCCAACTTAGCAACCAAAGTTTATCTCTGGAAGCCACATGGTTAAAGGAGAGAACTGTCTCTCCTGTAATCTCCTCACATACAAAAGCAAGTGTAAAAAGCATCCCATCAGCTCTCAGTTCCAGTGTTTGGACTATTAGGGCATCTCTGCTCTGAATAACCAGTATCAAATAAGCTTGCCGATGCATATGGAAGAGAGGCAGAGATCCTGTGTATACTTTTAGCCCTCTAGCTGAAATACTGCCTGGCTTTGGGGAACTCACTGAGCTTTGAAGGGCATAAATATCCTCATCTGTAGAGTGGGGTGTTATAGTCTTATCTACCTCACAGGATCATTGTTGATCCCAGGGGGGCAGGAGATGTGAAAAGACCGTTTAAAACGTTAAGATCCCAGTGAATAATTTATAGCACATTTTAAATTTCAATTTGATTTCTCCCTTGGTACGACTTGGTAAAAGCATCCACTTCTTGTGCTTGTTCACACCAATTCCCCTGGCAAATTGCCTTCCTAAGCAAAGTCAAGTGAACACCAAAGGAAACAGGCAAAATTTGGACTTGGTGTGTCTATGATTTATACCTCCTTGTTCATTCTCCGGACCCACCTTTCTTCTGCTCTTTTCTCTTATTGGACTACATGCTGTTTTTTTCTGCTGTTTCTAGTTTTATCGGGGAATCTTATTCATGATTAGTAAACGCTGTAAAGTAAAGGCAACCTTATTTTATTTTATTTTATTTTTTGGTTTTTCGAGACAGGGTTTCTCTGTGTAGCTTTGGAGACTATCCTGGCACTCGCTCTGGAAACCAGGCTGGCCTCGAACTCAAGGAGATCTGCCTGCCTCTGCCTCCCGTGTGCTGGGATTAAAGGTGTCTGCCACCAATGCCCGGCAGGCAACCTTATTAATAAACTGATAACTTCAGTTCTCTGCACAGCCAATAATATATTTATTTTAAATATTGTATAGAAACTCTCAGAGATGCTTGATCAAATTATCTTAATCAGTAATTTTGAATAGTTCTAATGCCTTCTTTATGGAAGGCAATCTATGTGACACATTCTGAGAGATGCATGACTGTATTTTGAACTTAGGACCAATTTTTTAAAAAGAGAGATCTTGTAAAAATGAAATGCAACTTCAATACTGAGATGAGTCTTAATATATACCTCCTTCCCAAACAGTCACAGGACAGTGCTTACATTTTATTCACCTCTTGAGTCTGATCTTGCAATATTCCCCACCAAAGAATGCATAGAATAGTATGTGACATGTAAAATACTATAAGGAAAGTATCAATTCTTTGATTCTGATATCATTGTTTTACTGAAAACTCAAATGCAACTTAAAGTTTTAGAACATTATGTTTGATATATGGTATATCAAAAATAATAATACAAAGTCCTTTAAAACTAAAACTTTTATAACTTGGGGGATTGTTGAACAGCAGTAGCAGCTCAGGCTAAACTAAAACTTGCGATTTCTAGGGTTTGGGTTCATTCTGATTTTCTATCAAGATAACTTAATAAAAATATCTGACATGAGCCTCTCTGTGGTCCAAATATATCTCATCATTGATCCACACATAGCATTACTAGAACCTTCATCAGAATTAGAAAAAAGTGAAAAGGCCATGTGAAATGTGATTTTTTCCTTGATATTGTCTAGGACTACATTGCAGAGGTAACAGTTAAGAAGATGTATAAATACTGGCTAGTTACTCATAGGGTGTTACACCTTTTAGGATGGCTTCATGCTTTATGGAAGGATTTATTGTGTGTCATGGTGGCAAAGCACAGAAAAGCAAGTGGCTGGAGGCAAAGTAGATTGCAGAGTTACCTGTCCATGGTGGTTTGGGGACTGATACTTGCTTATTTTTTTAGCTTAATCTTCAGTGGGATTATATCTTCTTCTCCTGTGATGAACATTTGATGAAATTGTGGGCAAAACCTTTACTTAATACTTGAAAGTACAATGATTTACTCAGTAGCATTGGGAAAATACAGTAGGAAGAATTGCTGGTGTGAATGACACTACATTCATCAAAAATCACTTTTCTTCATTAATGCTATTGTAATAATTCAGTTTGCATTAAAGAACAACACTGATTAGCACGGACAATATTTTCTTTTTTAGAAAGAGTTGGCAGAGAATTTAGGAATCCAACATATCAATAGACAACATCCTATAAAAACCATGTTGAAAAACATTGCAATATATATATATATATATATATATATATATATATATATATATTGCATGTTTATGTCTATACATGTCTAAGCAAAGGAGTAATGTTTAATAACTAAAAAGATCTTCAACAATATAACAGACACACTTCCCATTCAAAATAGTGTCTTTTACAATCCTGATTTAAGGTATATAATTTATTTTTGATGGTTTCTGTACTTATAGAACCCAATGTTTTTCCTACATTTCGTCACAGTTCTTTGGTTCTAGATTTTCATTCTGAAATAGTAATGACAAAACTTATTTCTCTCATAGCAGGTCCAAGTTGGTGGTCTTCCATTTGTACAGAGTCTATCTACTTCTTCTATTTCTTTGTCTGCCTAGCTATTTGAATATTTTCTCTGGATATTTACTTTTGTTTTTATTTTTATAGAAAGATTCACCTGTGGCTTTTGCAGTGACTGAGTAGGAAAGAATGAATAAATGTCTAGAATTGTTAGATTTCTACAAGTACAAATTAATCAGGAAACAGAAGACAGAAAGTAAGTGGTGAGCTTATTGTTTCCACCATTCAACTAAACTAGTCAAATAATACAAAGTGAATCGCACAGATAATCTAAAAGAAATGTATAATTTTTGATAGATACCACTTACCAAAATTCACTCAAGATCAGATGAGCAATTTAAGCAGACCTATAACCCCTAAGGAAATAAAGAGAGTCATTAAAAGTCTCCCAACTAAAAAAGACCAATGCAAGATGCTTTTAGTACAGAAGTGTAGCAGACATTCAAGGCTATGAAGCCCGGGTGGTAGTGCTGTCTGGGGTTGTTTAATAGGCTTAAAAGGGTTTATCAGATGGTGGGCTGTGCCTTCCCTGGGGTCCCAATCTGGCCTCTGGTAAAGCTGCCTAAGCTGTGGGCCCGAGTGTGCATGTGAGAGGAGGGTTTGCTGTCTGGGCTTGCAGAGTGGGCTTTAAGGAATGTTAGTGGGAGATGGCCAGTGTCTTACCTAGGAATCCTAGATCCTGCTTGGCCTCTGGTAAGGCTAAAGACTTCTCCCAAAGTTTGTCTTTATTGTTTGTTGTTTTGCTCTTTCCCTTGGTTTCTCTTCCTCTCTTGTCTTCTGGCCTGTGGTTCTGGTGGCCAGCAACATCTTCTGGTCTAATAGAGTGATTCATCAGTTTTTCTGGATGTTGGTGTGGCCTGGGGTAAAGGAGTCAGCCCCTTAAATACTTAAATAAAAATTAAGAACAACATACTAACAAAAGTATCAATAAATACAAAAATTAAAGTTATTTCAAATTGAGGTTATATATATATATATATATATATATATATATATATCATGAGAAAAATAAGATATTTTAAATGGCTTTTGGTCAAAAACAAATAAAAGGCATACATTTACTACTTTTGAGAAAAATAATATTTTTTATCTAATTGTATTCTTAAAGCATTGTTTTAAAATAAATCTGTAAGGAAAGACTCAAAGGGAAACAGAAAGAAATGAATAAATAGCTTGGAGAAATGCAGAGAGTTACAAACCTGACTATGTGTTATTAGTGAGGATTTCCTGAAAAGAACTGATTTTTAAATTTAAAATCATCTTTCAGTAGGAATGATGTCACAGGCCCATCATCCTAGCATTTAGGAGCCTGAGGTATGACTTGTAATTTCAAAGGCAGCCCGGGTTAGCCTGAAAAATACAAGTGACCCAATGCTATGAGAAATACTACCAACTTAAAAGTACAAAATAAAAATCAACTTAAAGATTTAGAAAAATAAATTTCCTGTAGACTAAGATAATATGGATGTAAATTTAAAAGCACAGGATAAAATTATAGGTTTGAATAAGTTCAGAGGAGTTTGGTTTGTATTTTGTTTTTTCCTGTTTGTTTAGGGGAAGGGACACCCTGGCTGTATTTTATTTGTCTTAATCTAAAAGGGAGAGATTGATCATCAATATCAAATGACAGTTATAGCAAGACAGCGCCAAAACGTAGCTTCACTTTCTAGAAAAGTGCTGTGTCTTTTTCTTATTTGTATTCATAGAGATACATGGCATTAGAATCTCTCAAAGAAGGCTAATAAAAGATGGTAACCCAGCCAGGTGTCGTTGTTGGTTTGTTCCTGTCCTCTGAGAACTCAGGGAGTAAGGCGAAGTATTATAAGTTCAAGGCAGCTAGCCTGGGATTCATAGCCTAGCACTCAAATAAAGCAATCAAATAACAGAAACAGATAACTACATTACTAGAAATTTTATATCATCACTCCAAGTGCTCCTGACATGCAAGGAAAATGCCAAAGATTATATGCATGAAAAGAAACTGAACCTTGCTGAGTGGTAGAAACTAGTTTTCAGTGAAAGCTATGACTGCCAAAAAGGAGGAATAAAACCTTGAAAGCACAGGTCCCTGTTGGCAATTATTGTCCAGTCCATTTCACATAATCCAGAAGAGAAATCATTTCAGATGAGTACTCCTGAATCTCAACATAGAAACAGACAGAGCTAGTTTGTAATGCCAGGACAAGGTTTGAGAGGGGATGGTGATGAAAGTGCAAGTAGAATGATATCCTGGTTGGTGTTGATTCTTATCTTGTAGTTAGAATCACCTAGGAAACACTTATCTAACCTGTCTGTGAGAGTGTATTAGAGAGGTTTAATCTAGGAAGAAAGATGCACTCTGTTTGGGCATTCTACGGGCAGGGCCCCCAGACTGAACTGGAAAATTAGCTGAGCACCAACATTCCTCTCTCTGCTTCCTGGGAGTGGATACAATGTGACCAGCTGACTCATACCTTTATGTACATTGAAAAGTATTTATGCAATAAAATTATGTAAGTTTTATAAACTTGTTATTTATATGTTTAATGGTGCAATTCCTTTTTTTTTTTTTTTGGTTTGTTTTTGTTTTTCCAGACAGGGTTTCTTTGTGTAACAGCCCTGGCCACCCTAGAACTCACTTTGTAAATCAGGATGGCTTTGAACTCAGAGATCTGCCTGCCTCTGCCTCATGAGTGCTGGGATTAAAGGCAGGTCCAACAATGCCCATGATGTTACAATTTCTATGTGTAACAAACATTTGTATAGATAAAAGAATTATAAGTAAACAAAATAATATAAAATTGATTTTATATTATTAACTTTATAGTTATGTATTTTTAAAGATCATTAGATTTCAACATTATGTGTTAAAGTATTTGTTAATGTCCATATTTAATACAATTTGAATTACCCATTAAACTACTTTTAATTCTTAGATTTTTCAAAAGATTGATAATTACCAAATGTCAACATTTATTACAAATATGTCACATCAGTTTAAATATATTAAAATAATATATTAAATATGTAAACAATACTAAAATGTAATATATTTAAAATATATAATCAGAAACTGATCACAAATTCAAATGCATGTCATTAGCAGAGAGTAAAAACTCTAGATATATACATTGGATATACAATTATTATGTCTATACAGGGTATGTACTTACATAATTCCATCACAGGAATGACAGCTACAGACAGAAATTAATACAGATCATATTAGGATTCTATTCATGATAGTTTAAAAAATAAAATGACTATTTAACACTGGTCCAGTGTTTCAGAAAGAAGCTGGTAACCACAACTTTTCAGCCTTCTAGAGCCAAAAATAAAACCTATGGCTCATTCACTATGCGCGTGATATATAAGAAAAAGAAACTATAATGGATAAGTAGTTAATAACCTACTAGTGTAAGGAAAACACAGTTGTTTCATGAATAAGTACATAATTTCAAAAATAAAGTGAATAAAATTGAATAACCAACTAACTCTTACTAATGGGCTTTTATACAGTAGGAGAAATTTATGAAATAAATCTACTGGGATGGATGTAGACACATTCACAGTGAAAATGAAACTCAAAGAAATATACTATTCTTTTTGTGTGTTTCTAAAATCACCTCTTACCTATTCTCAGTTGTATCATTTACAAGCACAGTGATTGGTGCGCTCTCCCAAAGTTGTTCTTTCTACAACACACCCAGGGAAGGTAATACAGATCTTATCCAGGTGACAGAATCTCTTGAGTTAAGCCTGGACTCTTGTTACTTTTCTGCAGCTCATATCCTAAGCCTCACTTGAGAAGGCTGCTCCATGTTTCTACAAGTAGACTGGGAACTTGTACATCACAGACCTTGTGTATAATTATATAAACTATAGTCATATTTTATATTTATATGACTATATTTTATCACAGGGATGAGACATGTGACCTGTGCTGTCAATGTAGATTCAGAAATTACCCTTGACCTCCACAATGTCTTTGCCATCATTTGTGGTGACAGGCAGGGAACCACATGCAGTTTTCCTACAGTTGATTTGACAGCTTAAAGAACGTTGCAAAACATCTTTATAGTTATAGATATTATAGCTTTTGTCATCTAAAAATCATGAAGTAGTGTATTAAAAGACATAATCGAGCCATCTGGGCATTTTATTTACTGAAACAATATGTGAAAAATTTCTCCATTATATTGAAAACTAAACAACACAAGTCAGTTGTTTCTATTATGTTTTCAAAATATTGGAGTTATTTAGAAAACAGGTATATTAGTATTTTATATTATGCAGAAACGTTGCGCTCACAGTATTGGGAAACTGACATTTACAGTTTGGGATGGTGCTCCAAATACAATTCCTTATGATCATATTTTGGCTAATGATTTTATAAGGCAATCATCTTTAAACTATCAAGGAAAATGTAGTCTCTTTTCTACTACTTGTTTTAAGGAGCAGCTTGAGTAGTTGAGCTGAAAAAAAGGTGAAAAATGGAACTCTTAAACTGAGAAGAATTTGGGAGCATGTCCCAAAGTGATACACACTAATGTTCAATAGCAAGACTCATAGAAATATCTGGTATCTGTATTTCAGAACACTCTGAGTGGGTTATCAATACCAAAAACATGCTTTAAAATTGTGTTTAAACCTTCTCTGTCTTTTACCCATTTTGCTTATAGAACACAGATCTTTAGTCTGCTGCCTGAAGGTACCACGTAGCTAATTTATGTTAACAGTGTGTAACCCTGCTCATGTAGGGTTGTGAAATGATCATTGAAAGATATTTGTGAGGAGTTAGGGAAAGACAGCTCCATTGGAAAATAGTTTGTTGTCTGTGGTTGTTTGGATGGGAAATGTCTCTCACAGGTTCAGGTCCTTAAATATTTTATTCCCAGTTGGTGGATCTGTTGGGGGAGATGCTGTAATCTTGCTGGAAGATGTGTATCCCTGGGATGGGACTTAGAGTTTATAGCTTTTCTTCAGTGCCAGTTCACTCTGTCTGCCTTATTCTTGTGGCTGAAATTGTGATCAACTATTTTCTTGCTCTAAGCTCCTGTTGCCATGCCTTCCCCACCATTATGAACTCTTCCTCTAGAACAGTGGTTTTCAACCTGTGGGTCTCAATCTCTTCAGTCGTCAAAATGTTCTTTCACAAAAGTCATCTAAGACCATCAAAAAACATAAATCTTTACATTAGTATTCATAACAGCAGCAAAATTAAGATTACAATGTAGCAACAGAAATAATTTCATGGTTGGGGATCATCACAAAATGAGGAACATTAAAGTGTCACAGAATTAGGAAGGTTGAAAATCACTGATGTAGTAGCTTAAGCCTAAATAAACTCTATTTGTCCTTGCCTTGATCATTATATAGTTTGTCATAGCAATGAAGAAGAAACTCATATATTAAGCAAGTGTCAGTGCCTGAGTTTATAATCCCAAGAATCCAGGTGTAAAAATAGCCAACCATGATAGTAGCAGTGAATTCCAGGCTTCTCCAGTGAGAAACCCTATTTCAGCATACAGGCTGGAGAGTTCCTTAGGAATGGCAAGTGTATGACCATTTGCACAAAGAGAACACTCAATCCTACCATTTATATCCACAGCAGTTTCTGGAAGAAAATGGAAATTTCCATCTCACATTTTGTAACATCAGATGTCTGTGAACTAGAAATAAGCCCCATTCATAAACTGAGAGCCCATGTAATATAGAGGTAGATATACCTGAAAATATGAGGAAAAAGTGTGTTTAAATTTCAGTATTGCTTCAGGTAGAACCAAATGTAAATTTCAATCACTCTCCAATTATTTATCTCTTCCAAATTTCTTTCTTCCTTTCTTCACACTTCTTTTTTTACAAGTTCAGTTATAGAAATTGTACATAGGGCACTAACCTTTACTTTCACTTGTACAAAAACATCCATTTAGAGTTGAAATATGTTGGATGTCATCTGAAATACATTCTTGGGTCTTCACTCTTGAAAGCAGGTATATTGTTTCTATAATGCAGGCAACAACATAATGCATGCTTTTCTTCCTCATCAAGGTATTATATCATTGTGTATCCAGAGACTATGATATCCCATCATCATTAGTTTCTTACCAGGAATGGGTAGGGTACAGCTTTCAGTACAAGGTTGCTGAGTCTCTAGGTCTTTTAAAATTCATAATAATGGAAAGCATACACAGAGTAGACAAACAAAATTATAAATATTAAATTCATGGAGGACAAAGAGTCATTGAGAGTGACAAAAAAGTAACTTTGCTGCCTGAATCATCTCTGTTACAGAAATAGTTATTTATATGCCATCTACTAAATAGAGTTTGGACAATATGAGATTACTTGCAATGTATTTTAAGGTGGGGGAGGGACTGGGATGAGAGGAGGGAGGAGAAACTGCATTTGGGATTTAGTATATGAGAGAAGAATAAAAATGAAAATTATATTAAATATATATTAAATATAAATGTAAATTATATTATATTAAATATAAGTAAAATAAAAATTTCAAAAACCTGTCAGTATATAGCCTCTATTCATCTTTGGGAATTTATTTCTTTTAGGTATATTTGGGTTCTGAAGTAAACTAGTGTTTATACCATTAAAAGAAAAAGTCAAATATTTAAAAGGTGGTATATGTCTAGGAACTTTATTTCAGTTTTAACTTAAGGAAATCATCCAAGCTGTGCACAGGTATTTACATACACAAAAGTTTATCAGAGAATTATTTATAACAGCTAAAATTTGAAAGAAACTAAAACCTTGATTGGGGGTTGTTTTAAAATAGAATTCATATACAGTCAGTAAATTTTTTTCAGAATTCAAAAATAAATATAACATATTCAGCATATTTTTAAGTATAAAAGGTTACCCCTAAGTATATCAAAAGTGGTCCCAATTTTTCTTAAACAAACATAGTTTTATATATATGTTTATTTGAAATGCTTATATTTGTGTAATACTCATTTTAAAGTATTGAGATTACAAATGAATATTCCCATTTTCTCTGCCCCCACTCTTTCTTTCTCTCTCTCTCTCTCTCTCTCTCTCTCTCTCTCTCTCTCTCTCTCTCTGTGTGTGTGTGTGTGTGGTGTGTGTGTGTGTGTGTGTGTGTGTGTGTTCCAAACTGATTCAAATAATTCAAAATAATTTGTAATAAAAAGATTAGGTGGTTTTTATAGAGCAATGCAAAAACACCCTCAGAATCTCATATTTAACTGTGATCAGTTTTTTTCAATTACATGATTTTATTAAGATTTATTTATTTATTATGTGTATAATCTTCTACCTTTTTGCCTGCCTGCTAGAAAGGGGCATCACATCTCATTATAGATATTTGTGAGCCATCATGCTGGGAATTGAACTCAAGACCTTTGTAAGAACAGCCAATGCTCTTAACCTCAAAGCCATCTCTCTAGCCCCTACTTAAGACTCTGAAATTTCCTCTTCCAAGGTAGCATGGATTAGTATTGATAAACAGATAAGGATTCCCAGTGTCCACTGATATTGCCTGGATTGTCTGGTATGAATGTCCAACAACAGGAAAAAAAAGGAATCAAAGAGTGTATGTCTCATCCGTCCCAGTCTGGTGCAAAAAGCTGGAGAGTTCTTGAAAAACCGTTCATCTTCAGTCCAAAGAAACTGCTTTTAATATTAGAGCGAGAATACAGCAGTGGCAACAAAAGAATAGACCAATAGGGTGGCCAGAGTGAAGGCAAGCAGCAAGTAAGAAAAAGAATGTAATTTTGTGTTCTGACATAAATCCTCAAAATCATTCTTTTCTTTTGTTGAGGAAAAGATTCATTAGTGATATTTTCCTTCACTTCCATTTTTAAAGAATGTAAGCTTTGTCCCTGTCTTTGGATTCTATTATTGTGAAGAGATGCCATGATCACAACAATTCTTTTAAATAAAAAAACATTTAATTGGAGAAGCTTATCTTTTCAGAGTTTTAATCCATAATCATGGTGCATCCTGGCAGCATGCATTTAGACATGGTGCTGGAGTTGAGAGTCCTACATCTTTAAATGCAGGCAACCGGAAGTGGTCTGAGACACTGGGCATGGCTTGAGCCATGAGACCTCAAAGCCTGCCTCCACTGTGACACATTTCCTCCAATAAGACTAAGCCTATTCCATCAAGTCCACACTTTCAAGTAGTACCACTGCCTTTGGGAGCATTTTCTTTGAAATCACCACATTCTACTTCCTTGGTCTCATAGGCTTGTAGCTATATCATATTATGAAAATGCCTTCAGAACAACTTCAAAATTCCCCATAATCTATAACAGAATCAATGTAATTTAAAAGTCTAAAGTTCAAAGTCTCTTTTGAGATTCACATAATCTTTTAATTATATCCCCTATAAATCAAAATAAAAAGCAGATCACATACTACCATATAATGGCATAGGATATGTATTAACTTTCCAAAATGTAGGAATGGTAGAATAGTGAGGAAATTCTGAACCAAAGCAAGACTGAAAACCAGCTGGGCAAACTCCTCTAACTCTGCTTCTCCACACCTGATGTGAAAATACTCTTCAGATCTCATCTCTCTTCAGCTTTTTTCATCTCAGCAAACTTCTTTCCCTTGTGCTAGCTCCATTCCCTGAAAACAGCTTTCCTTGGCAGGTATCCTATGACTCTGGAATCTCCAATATCTTGGGGTCATCAGCTCAATCTAGGCTTCAACTTCACAGCTTGATGCAATTATATCTCTAAGCCTACATTTACAGATGCCTTTGACAAATGTCTGGTCTCAACAGCTTTCCTTAGTCATGGAGGCAAGTTCCATAGCCCCTTTACTTTATAGTTAACTCTAGGACCTCATGGCCAAAGATGACAAGTTCTGCTGCTAACTGGGGCTGGAAAGTGTCCCTCTCATTTAATTATATCTTCAGCAAGTTTCTGTTTTTGAAGGTTTCCTTCACCACCTAAGCTTTACTGACTGGAAACTGGATCTGTAGACCAGGCTGGCCTCACATCAGAGATCTGCCAGCCTCTGCCTTCTGAGTGCCAAGATTAAAGTTGTGCAACTTCACATCCTGCTTTAAGCTTTTCTTTCATTCCTTTATGTATGTTGGAAACTTAGCTGGGTTGGATCTTGACATGAGGTCACCCCTCCTTTACTCCATTTCTTAATCTGTTTATCTACTTGAATACTGGATTTAGACTCTTTCCACCTCCTGAAGCTTGTTTTGTCCTCAAATTATTCTACATCATATATTTTTCCTAATTTAGCTTGCTCTTTTAAATTATAAATATTCATTAGAACTAACATTAATAAATACACAACAGATTCTAAACAAGGCAGTTTTGAGATTTCTTCTGCCAGTGGAATTAATCCAAAACTCTTCAATTTAGCCTCAGACAAAACTTGGACAAGTTAAAAAAAAGCCATATTTTCACCATAAGAACAATCTCTAGGCCTCAGGTTAATATTCTTCTTCTATGAAACCTCTTGAGTCAGCCCCTGACAGTTTAAATCACCTTCAGCACCACTGTCTTCCATGTTCCTTCTAGTATGGACCATTAAGAAGCACTTAAAGGATTCATTGTTTTTCTAATCCCTAGTCCCAAAGTCCACATTCCTTTAAGCAAAAATTTGGTCATGTCTATCACAGCAATATCCAGTCCATTGGTACCAACTTTTTTCTTAGGGTTTCTATTGCTGTAAAGAGATACCATGACCATGGCAAATTTTATAAAGGAAAAGCATTTAATTGGGGTGGCTTACATTTTTCAGAGGTTTACTCCATTATTATCATGGTGTGACATTGTCATGTGCAGACAGACATGGTGCTAGAGTTGAGAGTACTGTATCTTGATAGGCAGGCAACAGGAAGATGTCTGAGACACTAGGCATGGCTTAAACACATACGAGGCCTCAAAGCCTCCCTCTGCAATGACATGCTTCCTCCAACAAGACCACATCTCCTAATAGTGCCACTTCCTTAGGGGGCCATTTTCTTTCACATCAACACATACTCTCAACAATTAAAGTTACTGTTCGTGTCCTCCAAATACTGGAATGAAATATTCCTTCTATTTGCTGTCTTTGGTTAAGAAGGGCTGGGGCTCCCTTTAGGGTCTCAGTCCCACAGTTCTCAATATTTAGTTAAGAGGGTCTTGAAACTATGACATTATGACTCTAGTTTGTTGTCTTTAGTTAAGAAGACATGAGAAGTTGTTTCATTATCTCACACCTGTGGCTTTGATCCCACACATTTGCTGTGATATTTCGGCCTCTATTTTCTTCTTTTATCACAAATCATAATTTTACTCATAATGTTTTTTCCCTCATTGCAGTGATTTTTCTTTATAAGATTCATATGTACTAGAGTAGAATAGTTTAAAGTAGGAATTTGTAACAAAGACCAAACACTCTTAGCACCCATGGAATCATTTAAAATGTGCTCAGAGCTTGGCTTCATGTATCTTTGCAGCTTCCACATTCATACATCTGATTGTTTACTTTAGATAAGTGATTTGTATGCAGACTGTCAGAAGCCAAAATAATCATGGACAATGATTGCATTTCAACATGGGCCTGACTAGGGAACATTTAGTTTATGAAAAGTAAATACATAAGTGAATATGAATATCAGCTTGGACTTACAAGAAATTGAATTATGAATGAGCACACAAAAACAAAATACTAAGAATGTTGGATGATTTTGCAACATTAAAATAAATGTTCTTCATAAAACACAGGGGTGGGCCTAGGCCCTATCCCAAAGGATAAGACAGACTCTGAAGACCCCATATGGAAGGTTTCACCCTCCCTGGGGAGCAGAAAGGGTATGGATTAGATAGGGTTTTAGTTGGGGGGTGGGCAGAGGAGGAGGGGATGGAGAGCAAATTGGGATTGACAATCTTCTTTCTAACTCAAATAAAAATGGAGAAAAAACCAACAACACACAATAGCATAAATATCAATATGTATGATACAGAAACTTTAGAGTATCCTACTTTTCATAGATTAAAGCTGTTCAATAACAAATATGATATAAGATAATATATAACCAAGTACATGAAGGTCTCAGGAAGAGAAATAGAGAAAGATACATAACAATAACTAAAAAATGAAACCATTGATACTGAGTCAAAGATAAGAATAAGCAGAAAAAAAGGAAAAATGCTTTTTTGAGTTTAGAAAGTTGGTATGCAAATAGAAACTTGATATGCATCACTTTCCTATGGGTATCTAGTCTGTAAAATAACTTTGGCTTCCAGAAGATGGAAGAGGAAAAGAGGAGGCTCTTGTCAATGAAAATAAAGCAAGCTTGTGTCTATCAAGGAAGGTTTGCACCAGAAACAAAGCACAAATAGCAAAGAATGACCAAAGAAAACAGTTTTACCAAATTAAAAACATCCAGGAATATTTATTCACAACAAAATCTAATTTATGCAAATCACAGAAATGGGAAAGTAGACACATATATTAAGTGGAAATATGAAAGAAAGCACAAAGAGAAACACAATTTATAATGAACCCTTTATAATAGCCAAGAAACTCCTGATAAAGATGCACACTAAACCACATGGATCAATGCTGTAGATATAGTATTCACTTTGGAACCCCTTTCTAATGTAGATCAGTATAGAAGCAAATGCATCAAGGAGTATTTCTGAAATGTGTCTGTCATCTAATCTCTTCATTCCTGAACCCATCATGAGATTTCACATCTGCAGCTTTTGAAGACACCTTTCATTGTTGTGTTTCCCACTCTTCTATTCTTCAGCATCCCAATTTTTAATCTTCAGGGAAACAATACTGTGTGTCTCTACCCACCTTGTCTCTAATGAACACTATTCATTTCAATTATTATTTTAAATATGTAATTATTATTTTAGACATATATACTATATTTTCTGCATCATGCAGCTATCTAAAAATTTCCCAATTATGTATAATGTTACAGTAAGGAAATCTGGAGCTCTATATTTCTTTGATCTATTTTATTATTCCTATAATTCCCAGAAGCAGGACTCATGAGCATATTCTTCAAATTTTTATCATATTTGTGGGATTGCTTTCCAAAAGCACTGTTTCCTCTTACACCACCACAAGTTGTTTCCCCACCTGCAATAAGTATTATTGTTCTTTAGAAATTTGTCCCAGGCTGATGGTTGTAAAGTAATGACATATGTTTAGTTGCATTTCCCTAACTAGCACTGAGTTTGAGTTTTCTTTTGTTTTATCATTTTGATTTTCTCCTTGGTGAATTTTTGCTTCATGTTTGTTCTCATTATCCCTACCATTAGCTAACAGTGAAACTCTGGAACCCTTTACATATCCTGGCTTTGCCTATCAAATTTCTCTACAATAATTTTTAGCACATTAGGTGCCATTGATTTGCATCTTTCTTAGCATTTTTTTGTAAAAATATGCTACAGCTAACTGATTTGACATATACATACATGATTTGTCTGTTTAAATGTTTCCTAGTAGACATCCACTTTCATACCTAAGAGAGAAGACAGAAGAAATTGAATTATTATCCCAAAGTCATGATTCAAAATTGGCAAATCTGAAATTGCCTCCAGGAATTCTATTTTTAAATTTTTATTATATTTAGTTTGGATGGTATATCATGGCACCCTTGTAGAGGTCAGAGAACAATTACCAGGCATCTTTGTCCCTGCCAAGTGGGTCTAAGATGTCAAACTCAGATACTCAGGATTTATGCAAAGATCTTTTGTCCACTGACCATCTCAACATCTGACAATTCTGTTTTCAACCTATTTTAACATTGTTATTAATCATTTAAACAATGGGCTTTCTTGTAATATCTTCATAAATACAGTGCTTTCTTTATAACCTTTCCTATCAGCTTTTCTTGTTCATGTACCTTACCCAATTCTTACAAAATAGCCCTATTCTTTGCCTATAATATGTTTAAAATTAATCTAGGCTCTGTATATATGAGGCAGCAAACAATATTTGTCTGAGTCTGGCTCAGATAATTGAGATGATGATCTCTGGTTCCACCTATTTTCTTCCCAAAAACACAATTGTGTTCTATAGCTTAAAATAGTGTATACTGTATGTATATCATATACTTTTTTATCCTTTCATGCTGTGATTCTCCATAGACTGACTTCTTAGTTGGTGATTGTTGAGTAGGGCCATGAACACATGGCTTTGTTTCTTTCGAGTGCTGCACTTAATTTCTTGCCTATCTTGGGCTACTATTTCTGAAATTATTTCCATAGCAACCATCAATTTAAAATGATTGAGAGATGTCTCCTCTCTCTCCCATCACCATATGATTGTTACCTTCTTTAAGATAGCCATTCTTAATGGGTTAAGATGTAGTTTCAATTAATACCTTCATTATATTATTGGACAGACACATTTCTAATTTTGAAATGTGTATGTTAGGGGCATTATGTTGGTTCTTCTGTTTGCTAAATTATTCTTCCACTGGGTTGTTTTCTTTCATTTTTGTAAGTACTCTACTCTAGGTACTAGAATCCTGGTCTATATAAAGCTGAGGGAAAAAAGTCTATTTTACAGTGTAATTCATCTCTTCTCTCTGTTGTCTTTGCTGTGCAGAAGCTTTCAGTTACAGGCTGTCCCATTTACCAATTGCTACTATTATTTTTGATCTATTGAAGTTCTATTCAGATGGTCATTGACTATGTCATTCTTATAGTTGCTTTCCTCAGATATTTCTATTGTATTCATAGTTTCTGGGAAATATTCTCTCTCTCCTGATTTTTGTACAGTATTAGAACTGGGGAATCTAACTTTAGACATCTATACAAAGATATTCCATTTTTCCAGTATCAATTGTTGAAGAGATACTATCTATTGCCAAGATGTCTCTTTAGGTGTGGGTATTTATCAGTCACCTGTATTCTATTTCCCTCATACTTACATCTGCTTGTTTAATGATTCATTGTTAATTTTTTGGCAGTGCATTAACTTGTCTCTGTAGCAACATTTAAAACCATTTCTGTGAAGTCTTCGACATTATTAATTTTGCTCAGATTTTTTTTTTTACTATTTGGATTCATTTATACTTTCACATGAATTTGAAGATATTTTTCTAGTTCTTTGGGGATGATTGCAGGGATTCTGATAAATTTAGATTTGAATGTCTAGATGATGTCAGTAAGAAAGCTGTTTTCATGACATTAATTTTGTAAATCCATGCACATCTGTCCTCTGTTGCTGTCTTCAAGTTTTTCAGTGCCATACAACTTTCATTGTGAAGGTATTTTATCAGTTTTATTTAGTTTATTCATGAATGATTTTTGGTTACATGTAATAGAATTGTTTTTATGTTGTTACTGTCAGCATGGTAATTATTAATGCACAGAAAGTCTACTTGATTTTTATAGTCATTTTGTATTTGGCTATTTTGATGAAATACTTTTTATATTTCTGATTGTGTCTTCAGTCTTTAAAACATAGGATAACATCATCTAGACACTGGTTAACCTGAATTATTCTTTTACGATTAGTAATTCTCTTCTTTTTTCTCTTCTTTTATTGCTCTGGATAAGATATAAAGCCATTCCCATTGCATAATGGAGAGATTGGACATTCCTCTATCACTGTTGACTTGTGAAAATGGCTTACTGTATGCAGCTTGAATTAAACTGAGCCATGTTCCTTTAAATAATGTCTTGAAGACTTTCAACATGAAGGAACACTGAAGTCTGTCCAAGATTTATTTGAACTCCCTTGGTAATCATGTGACTTTGGTGCTTGATTCAATTTCTCTGAAGTGTTGTTTGATTTGCATATGATGAACCAATTTGCATCAGTGGTATGAAATCAACCCAAATATAGTATGTGGTTTTCTGATTTATGATTTGGACTTTATTTGCCCTTTCTTAGTTTCTTACCTTGCAATTGAAGGCAGTTTATGTCTCTTGCTAATTTGTATTATTGGAGTTAGCTCATTGTTTTTTATTTTATGGTTCTCTCCTTATTCCTTACTAAATTTATTTTGTGTATAAGATAAAAAATATATTTTGTTTTCTTGTAAATAGCTATTCATTTCTTCCACAACAGATTATAACATTATTTATATTTAATATAAAATATATGAAATATTTACAGAAAGAATAGTTATACTGCTAATATGAATTCTATGGATTAGAATGATAATCACCATCTTCCTATGAAAGGGTAAAAAAAGTGAATAGTTTAGAGTTTTCATTCCATATAGTTTATCTGTCATAGTTATTCAGTCATTTTCCTGTATCTTGGCAGGAGCCACATACTGTGCAAATATCTGTGCATGCAATTCATGCAATTTTCTAATGGTGTTTTGATAAATTCACTTGATGAACACCAACATTTCCATTTCTTGCAGTTTTCATTGCTTGCTGCATTCCTCTTCTTTTGATATTCCTTCAGTCATTTAACATGTGGAAACTGACAAGGAAGGAAATAGGAAATAGCCCATGTCAAAACCAAGACTGAGCTCTGCAGATCATCTTTTCCCTCTGTTCCTGCAGGTGTGTGTGGGATTTAATGGGCCAATAATCTTCATTCCATTTGTTTTTAATCACTACGCTTTCATTCTAATTCTATAGAGGTTTCATTATAAGTTGCTCCATTTTATCATTTGTATGTTTATATGTATGTGTGTATATGTGTATAATAATAATAATATATAAAAATAATAACACAAACATACATAATATACTATCTTTAAAATTGTGTCTGCTTAATTGATTAATAGAATTGTATGTACACAAGGGCATCTAAGAAAAATCTGGTGAAAACAGGCATCAAACTCTTCTCTTTATCATACTTGCATTCAATATTTTCTCCATTTTTCTTTTTCCATCTGTGAACATGTACTACTATTTTTAATTATTTATTTAATTTTTGAAATTACAATGTAATTACATCATTTTCTTTTCCTCCATTTTTACAGTCCAATGGGTATCAAATGCTTAAATAATTAATAAAAATATTTTACAGAAAAATCTGGTGAGATAATCTATGGAGATTACTAGAGCCAGAAGAGAAGTCAGGAGGCTCCTGATATTGTTGGTATTCTCTGAAGTAATTCTTGCTGCTTCCTAAATGGGATGAGCTACTTAGCTAAAAATTTAGGAAGTTTATAAGCATTATATACACTTATAATCCAGGTAAAAGACAAGGAACTATTTAATCTTCCATCAATGCAGTTAACCCAGTGGAACAAGAGATCCCATGAACATGAGCTAATTGACACAGCCTCAGAAGGTAGAGGTTGACTCCAGGATCCTCATAAAGATAAAATGGATAATAAAAACATATTTATAGAAGCAAAAATGGATGGGAGCATATAAAAAAGTAAAACATTTTGTGAAGAAGGATAACACAAGAATTTGGAGTCACACACACCATGTATTATTAAATAAAATCCAATTCAATATAAATAATTCTGTGGCCAATTATAGAACTTGATTGGGCAATTAATGTACTGAGTAAGAGAAACAGGGATATAATTTTATGCGTACACATGAACTTGTGGAATTATTCTTTACTAAAATGTAGAAATTAAAATATTGCAATTGAAATCCAAGATAACTTGATGATAGCTAGAAGACCCACTTGTGCTAGCAAGAAAGTCACAGAACAATGAAGAAACTGGGAGAAGATTCAGTACCACAAAGTCTTAGGGATAGGGTAATGAGAAGTAAGGTGTAATGACCTTGGGAATAATAAAGCCAAGGTAGAGTGAAAATGCCAAATATTTCAGTAAGAACTTTAAATGCACACTTAAAACATATAAGGAGAAAAATGCACTAAAGTCCTTGAAGAAGAGAAGGGAATACACACATAGGAGGACCGTGGAACAAGGCAGAAAGGATCTGGGGAATTGCCAGCACAGGCCTTTGAGCCACTCTCACTAAGTATAATCACCAGTGCCTACCTAGGTAAAACTAGAGATCAAGTCATATAAGCATGTATTCATTGAGCTGTATTCTCCAGATATGAGAATATGTGTGACCTGTTAGCAGTGTTCTTGAAGAAAGGCATCACTGATTAACAGATAACTTTCAGTGTGGATCCTAAATACAGCATCAGCCCTCCCTGATTTGTATGAGTTTTCTTGGACACAGAGTCTACATCGTGAAGGTAATGGCTACTTAATTCTGGATCCTGCACTGCCTGTCACCCTTTGTGCCTCCCTCCATGAAAAGGAAAAATAAAATAATACTTCTGGTATTTAACTTTATTATATATGGCAATATTTAAGTAAATAAGCAAAAAGCTTTGAAAATAAATATGCATTGACCATATGCATAAACATGTATATCCACATTTACATGATACAGCCAACACTATCCATAGCAAGTTTCCATGGTAAGAACAGAAGAAACAAGTAGTTATCACAATTGCTTCTTTTAATATGTCATGAAAGTAAAGAGAATTAAATTATATTTAAAAGTTTATTAAATTACAAATATCTTCATAATAATAGCCAAATCAATTATTCCTAAATACTATTTGCTCAAGGATAAAAGTCACTAAACACTTATAATTAGCTCTATTAAATCAGACATGAACATGACTTTAAGAACTTTTCCAAGAAAGACATAAATACTATGTGTGGGCATATGTGCCCCTTAATATATTTCTCATTAATAAATGGAAATCATGGAGGAAGAAGTTAAACTCTAAAGAATTATTCCAAGTAAAACATCATGGAATTTTCTTGATGATTGATGTAAATATCATTGTGAGAATATACTTCTTGTGTTTAAAACATGCATTGTGTTAAGTAGTACAAAGGTTTAAATCAGTTCTCAGAAAAAGCATTGCCTAAAATTTGACAAACTTTATGCCAGAGCAATAAATATAGACCAACCTTACTTTTTTGTTTTTTTTTTAATTTTATTTTATTTTATTAGTTCTAGTTAGGGAACAAGCTTATTTCAAGTCCCTTCTCCCTCTCCCTCCCCTCACCCCCAAACTTTCTCCCCCACCCCCAGCCCACCCCCCAACCCCATCCACCCACTACTCCCCAGGCAGGGTAGGGCCCTCAACGGGGGCTCAGCAAAGTCCACCAAGTCTTCCTATGCTGATCCTGGGCCCTTCCCCATGTGTCCAGGGCCAGAGTGTAACCCTTCATATGGGATGGGCTCTCAAAGTCCCTTCTTGCACCAGGGAAAAATACTAATCCACTACCAGAGGCTCCCTGAAGTACAGAGGCCTCCTTATTGACATCCATGTTCAGGGGTCTGGATCAGTCTTGTACAGGCCTCCTGGACAGCATCTGGGGTCGATGTGCTCTCCCTTGTTCAGGCCAACAGTTCCTGTGGGTTTCTCCATCCTAGTACAGACCCCTTCGTTCTTCATTCCTCCCTCTCTTCAACTAAATTCCCGATTTCGGCTCATTGTATATCTGTGGATGTCTGTCTCTGTTTCCATTAGCCACTGGGTGAGGGCTCTAGTTCCAGGTCAGTCTTCGGTGGCGGAATGTCCCAACCTTACTTTATAAAGGATGTATGAAAAGTAGTATTTGACTTAACAACATAATGAAATATGGTTCTTCGAAGCTAGGCTGCAATAGACTTTCTCAGGAAACTGATCAACACCTGTGGTTATAGTGACTGTAAAAACATTATTTTAAATATCTACCATGGTTATATCACAGATGATTTATTATGTGATCATTAAAGTCTATAAAGAACACTAATTACTTAAAATATATTCTGCTTCCCTAAAAGCAATAATCAGAAGTAAATAAAAGAAGTACTGTACCTTCCTTCCTTCCTTCCCTACCAACTTTCCATTTCTTTCATTACTTGACTCATCTCTTTGCTTCTTTAGCTACTGACTGAGCTCATCCTTTCTCTTAACACCAATAGAAAAATACATTGATACCAATGACAATATAAACTTAAATGCTACTTTTCATACTAAAAGCAAATGTTTAAGTGCCAGAAACTACATATCCTGGTCTATAGAAAGTGACAGGGGTTTCCTTGTGCCCAGTCCCAAGTCTTTTGTATTCAGGCAGCATTTATCTATAGTGTGGCTCAAGTAGATACAATATTCTAGAAAATGAATACTGGTCCTGACCTAAGAAGACTGCATAAATAATTTAATATAATTAAGTTTCTCTTTGTGGTATTCTAATGTTATTAAACACAGAGTCATGATCCTCCTGCCAGACAGAGTGGAATTCAAACTCTTGTCCCTCTGTTTTGGTTTGAATATGTTGTGTGCCTCAAGGTTCTAGTGTTAGTGGATTGGTCTCTGCAGCAGTTATGTGAGGGTTGGCGGAGTTCTTGAGACAAAGATTCAGTGAAGGTATCTAATATATTTGGGAAATTATGTGGTTTGTATGGGACCACAGGAGGTTGGCATGAGAAAAGATAGGTAAGAGAACATTATCTTTGTGGCTTCTGTCTTGTATTGAACACTGTCATGACTGCTTTTGCCATGGTGTAACTTTTTACCAGGAGACTTTTACCAGAGCCAGACAAATGGGGTGATCCAATCTTGAATTTGGCTTCCAAAACAAAAAGCAAAAGGACATATCAAATCACTGCAAATATTTTGTTGCAGCAATGGAAAAACATCAGACATCTAAGGGCATAAATTTAAATAATAGTCAGGGACAATAGCTAAGTTCCATCTAGAAAGACTTGAATTTTCTGTGTGTTTAGTAGGTGTGTTCACTCAGTATCATCTCTCTGACCCATGACCTGTTTTGTTGAGGGAAATCTCTCATCTGGGCAGCAGGTTTATGTAACATGTTTAATAAAAACACAGAGAAAGATATTGGTGTTCAAACTGAATGTCAGAGAAGCAAAGTATCCAGCCACTAGTTCTTACCTGTGCCTCAGGCTGAAAGGACTATCCTGTCCTCAGTGTGAGTGGAGAAAAAATCTTTGAGACTGATTATTGAAAGCCCCACTCCTATCTTATATATCTTCCTAGAACTGGGATTAAAGGTATGGGATATCAAATGCTGAGAACTTCTTTGTGTTAGTTGTTTCTCTTTCAGACTGATTCACTCTAGTGCAACCTTGGGTGGCCTTGAACTCACAGAGATCCATCTGCACTTGTCTTCTGAGTCCTGGGATTAAAGGTGTGTACCACCACTGCCCAACTTCTATAACTAATTAAGGTGGCTGGTGGCACTAAATGTGTTTATCACCATTGCCTGGCTCTATGGCTGTGACTGGCTTTGTATTTTGATCTCCAGTTGCTTTATTAAATCATAAACAATATATCACCACAGGGAGGTAAAACACAGGTTGTCATGGTGTTTGGCAGGGACCATGCCCTTGTTTATCTGGTTGGTGGATTTTCCTTTTCTTTAGTTTCTCAATATATTCTAATATTTACTCCCTGGTATATTGCATACCCCACCAACCCAGAATTCCTGTAGCAACCAACCACACTGTGTGACTAAATCTAATTCTAAAATGCCCATCCCCATGTACATCTTTGGTAATCCTCAGAAGTCTTCCCTGAACACTTTCAGGGCTCATCCTAAGTTGAAGTCATTAGGTTTGATACACTAATGTACAACCCGCCAACTCTTTGTTGCTTTTGCACCCTAGATATTGATTATCGTCTCTGGCACTGTATCTGCTAGGTATCCCACACTAGCTCCCCCATGAGAAAGGAACTCTGGGAATGACAGCTGGTGACTAAGGAGTAGACATGTTCTCGAAGCCTATTAGCAGCAAAGCTACATTGCAAATCTTTCCTCAGGGGTTGGGAGCTTTTTCTGTAGCTTGTCTTCTCCCATTTTGTCTACCTCACCGCTTCCCTCTAGACTATGAGTAGTCTTGTTCCTTTCACATTAAACAACAATGTACCATTGCATATACGGTTCCCAAAATGGATTGTGAGCTTGGTGTAAGAATTGAGTACGTGCCACAGATTGTTGGTGAACATATTTTAGATTAGTAAAATTCCCCTGGAAATGTTCTCTTGCCCACATACTTGGACCACTTGTGTTACACTACAAGCATTTGCATTTTGTGACCATGGTGCCACCCACAGATGGTACAGTGATTTTCTTGGGCATGAGGGATAGATTCTTAATGAGGAGGTTCATGCCACCTCTCCCTCTCTTGACCACTGAATTCTGTACCCCTCTCTTATTTTTCCTTTTATTTTTTTCTTGGACAGCACAGATTGTAGTAGACATAATCCCATGGCCTTCTGTTCATTTATTGGAAATAGCTTGTTACTATTAATAACTTTTGTTTTCATCTTCGACTCAGTTGCATTGTGTTATGCCTTTGGAAAGTAAGTCACAGCACCTGGTTATCTCAGCCATCTCTGCCACCAATGGCAAAAAATCATCAGAAGATGTGTCGTGTCTATAACTCTCACAATTGTTGTTGTTCTTTAAAACCTAGACAGTGAGTTCTGTATTGTGGAGCATGTGTGTCTTTCAATAGACGTAATTAGGATGAGATGAAGAAAATCTCAGGTACAGCCCTCGAGGTTGAATGAGTGACATGAGGATTTGGTTTTAATTTTGAGTGACACAATATAGGCTTAAGATTTCTCAAAATGCTTTAAAAACAATCAGTTCAGCTTGGGTAGGTCAGGGATTGGATAAGCAAATGAAGTAAATTCCATGTATTGGGACATCATTTTAAGAAGTCTCTATCTTATTGCCTCTCTCTCTCTCTCTCTCTCTCTCTCTCTCTCTCTCTCTCTCTCTCTCTCTCTCTCTCTCTCTCTCTCTCTCTCTCTCTCTCTCTCACACACACACACACACACACACACACACTCACACATCCCCCCACTGTGAGTCTCCAATCGCCTCAGACATAGGGGATCTTTGGCCACTGGTCCTCAAGGGAAGAGGGGTAGTGTGGGCAGGGTTCTTTTGGCTGTGGGCTTGAAGGAAATCACCTTTCTGGAGGAAGTCCCCTTCAGTGTTATAGGTCTACTTAATATCAGAGTAAGGGGAATGTATAGGATGGGAACAGAAGCTGGGGCATTACCTAATTTGCATTTGGCAGACATCCTGCTATACAGCTTGAAGAATAATACCTAATTATCATATGAACAGCAGGGGTGGAGACATTTGAAGGGAACTATGTCAAATGTCAGGGACAGTTCCCATATATGGTCAGGCATCCAGGCTGAGGAACAACATCCAAACAGGGAAGGGAGGGAGTCCTGGTCAAGCTCAGAGAGCTATCCTGATAAGGCAAATGGCAACCCTAAGCAGCAGAAACCTCCACCACCCCATCATGAGACTGGGTCTTATTTGTAGATTAGGCTAATTTCAAACTGAGTACTATCCCCAAATCTTGGCATCACAGGCATGCAATCTTACTAGGCATATCAACCATTAGCATTTTTTAAAGAACTTATTTTATGAAATTTAGTCATATGTCTCCAGAGAAGTACTCAAGAATTTATTAAGGTCCCCCACAGAGTTTACAGAGTACAAGGTTACATTTGCTATGTGAGGATGCAGTAAGTAGACTTGTAAAAGACTATGTGTAACTTTAGCTCAATATTGGGAACAAGCACTCTTAAAACATCACCAATAAACCCTGCACTCAGCACAGTGGGTCCTGCAATTATTATTGTTTTTTAGGACACTAGGAATTATCATTTGCATGGCTTGTAGAGCAAGGGAAGAGTCTCATCATCACCTAGCCAGCCTATTGACACTCATAATGGTTAAATGATACTTGAGATCCAATTCAAATCAAATTTCCTGGTTGTCTTACTTAGTTAACATTACTACTGACTGCTGTGATGAAATAACGTGATAAAAAACAAGCTGGGGAGGAAAGGGTTTATTTGACTTACTCTTCAATATCATTGTTCATAATAAAAGGAAGTCAGGACAGAAACGGGCCAGGACCTGGAGGCAGGTGCTGACTTTGATGCCATGCATGGATGCTGCTTACTGGCTTGCTCCTCATGGCTTGTTCTGCTTGCTTTGTTACAGAACCCAGAACCAACAGTCCAGGGATAAAACTACTCACAAGGGCTAGCCTGTCTCCCATCAATCACTAATTAAGAACTGCCCTACAAGCATGCCTGCAACCTCATCTTATGGAAGTATTTTCTTAATTGAGGTTCCCTGCTTTCAAATGTCATATTGAGATAAAAACATCTAGCACACTGCCCAAAAGACTTACTTAGCAGAACTCTGTCAAGAAAAGAGTCATATACTCTTTTCTTGGTTAACTTTCTGCCCTCTCATCTCCCTAAATGAAAACCAGATGTACAGAAGAGGGAGAGAAACAGTATATTTTTTAAAAAGTGAATTAGTATTAATAGTAATATTAATTCATGGCTGTTACTAAGTTGAGAGTAACAATACCAGTGGATAACAATACCAGAGCCCTTTCCTGTTCATCTTTATAGAAAGGAATTTCTAGCATGGATACAGTGTCTGCTCTTAATTTCTATTCAACTTTGGAATGCTCCAGAAAAGGTTTTAATTACAGATTTGCCTGTTTGATGATGTTTTTCTTGGACAAACAATGAAATTAGTTTGCATTTGATGAGTAAACATGAAGTGGCCACAAGGGCAGACCCTGCTTGACATTACTTTTATGTTATTGTAGATAAAACCAAAGTGCACAAATGAGAGATGATACTACACAAATAAGTGAGGATTATAAGTATAGCATGTTCAGGGAAGGCACATTTATTATACAGGGACATGATGGGGGAGAAAAGAAAAAAGAGACAAAGAAAGTTGTCAGGATCCCCCTTGATATTTCTAGAAAGACTTTGCTTAGCAGAGGAGAAACAGAATTTGTCATCTAGCTGACCACTCTTTTCCCCATCATCAGATAATGAAGGAGAGACCTTCAGAACAAGGCTTTTGATGAGGCCAGATGCCAGAGGATCTAAGAATTTTTGTGTTACTAAGATTTGATGCTGTCAGAAGCCGATAATCTGAGCTCTAATTTGGCTGCTGGGTATCTTGCTTCATTTGTTTCTTGAAGGAATAGAAGCCACCAAATATCTAGGAATTAAAATAGAGAAGCTGGAAGGCTCATAAAGCATACTGGATAGTCTCAGACAGACCTCCCCAAAATGGAAATGTGGAGCAATGAGGTTTTCCATCAGAAGAATTCAAAAGTTGGACTGTGACAGAATGCCTTACTGTGCTTAAGAGGATACTTGGATTTGTAATGTGTAAAGATCAGGAGAGATACCCCTGAAATAGTCATTTTCAAATCTATATGTGAATTAAGCTTTCTCACTATGACTGTTTCAATGTCTACTTGCTACAAATTACATTATGAACACATTGCCATACCAATTATGGATCTTATAAAAATAATGAATACCTCCACCATCTTCCCAATGTCCCAAGCCAGAAAACTAGAAATCATTATTAAGCACTTCCAAGCTCTCTCTGAATATACTTGTCCTGTTTACCTAATCCAGCCATCTAAAATCTGAGAGAACTTACTCAGTAAAAATTTCATGGGAGTAAAGTGATTACAGAACTAAAGCTCAAAGTTGTGCTAATAATGTTCTTTGTCATACATGCACCTTTGTCTATTTTCTCATTAATTGACATTTTTGTTAAATCGATGTCTCTAAACTGAAGGTTCCCTATGTAACCACAGTCTTATTATTCATTTTTGTAAAGGTTTTTTCTATGTAAGATACTACCCATCCCTTCCTAGCTGTATATCAGCCATGTGGAATTTTATCCCATTAAGTTTCATCTGTTGAAAAATAGTATCTTGATTAAAGAAGACAAGTTGGCCAGAGCTGACTGGTGTGCAGAAAAGCCCCATGTGACCCGAAAAATTTGGCTTTCATCCTCAGTAGGATGCTAGAAGTGAGCACAAGGAATGTCTACTGCAAAGCCAAATAGAACTATCTGTTCAGCCAACCAGGGCTGGGTTAACAAGTAATAGGAAAGGATTTGGAAGGAATACAAGAGTACTTGGTTCTAAACTCAATCTACTCCCCAGCTTGGGAATTCTGTGTAAATGACTGAATATCCTTTATTCCATTTTGCTCACAACTAAGGGACATTCTATCCACCATCCACATTTCAAAACATACATGTAATTAGTGTGCAGTGAAATCTATCATAATGGTGTGTAATTATTATTATGGACATAAAAATAAATCTAGATTTTTTGTGGTGTTGAAAGAATATGAGTTAAATACCACTTTTCTGTATTCAGCAAACTGAGAATCTAATAAATATGGAGAGAAATGACTTTCTGAGAGTGTCCTTGATGTTTGACAAAATGGAAAAAATGAAACCGAATAGATTAGTTTTAAAATACTATATGCTGACACAGAGATGAGATTCTAAATCTATTTTCTACTTTTTAGCTGAAAATGCTTTACCTGCCAGAATTGGTTTCGGCTAAGGCTTCAAAAACTTCCCAAACAGTAATTATTATAGGAAAAATAAGTAGGCAACCCAGCAAATAGGCAAGGAGTAGAGTTTCCAGCCATTAACAAATGAAGAGAGACAGTACAAGGGATACTGTGGGCTGATGAAAACTTGACATGAATTCTTGTGTTTTTAATAAAACAAGTAAAATTGCTTTGATTGTTTTTATTGATAGGCTACTCTGTCAAGTATTAGGGTAAATGTGAGGAGGATAAAATTGAAGTTGGTTATTGAAAATGTTTATAACCCAGATGAGTATACCCAAACTACTTTAAAGTTAACTAGAAATGGAAACTGGAAAGTTTAATAAATCTCCATGTGAAATGAAAGCGATTTCATCAGGAGAAAGATTATTTTGGTGTATATTCATATACAAATCTTTCAAACTTTATGCCAATTACAGCAGCATCCACCTGTATTTTTCTGTAGTCATCTAATTAATGTAAATCACCAAATTATACATTTCTAGAATTCTCAATGGTAATTGCTCATGAGGGTGATGATGCACTCTAGTGATTCTAGTATACAGAAGGCTAAGATGGGAGGATTCTAGTTTGAAGCCATCCTGAGATTTGGGGAAAGTTCATTCTTCAACAAAGAAATAATATCTCTAGTAATCAAAGAAATTCTGTGGTGCTAAGACAGATGGGCAGTGCTAACAGAACCTATGCTTGTGTTAGATACTCAAAGAACAAGTGTAAATTGACCTCACTCCCTCATGACTGTATAATGTGGAAAAGCAAAATACCACCTAGTACATTATTTCAGTACATGTAGGAAATAATGGAGAAATAAAAGCCCATTGAGAAATACAGATTTTCAATGACAAACTAAAGTGAGTAAGTACAGACTTTAAGACCAGAAATCATAGGTGTAGCCTGTGCAACTTAGAAAGTTTCTGTGGTCCACAATGGAAAGTAATAATAACTATCTTTGTAATACTTCCCTGTCAGGTATATGCCTCACACATCTCCACAAGTATACACAAGCAGATTGTTCCCAAATGCTTCTGTTCAGTGGAGCCCTTTCCAAAATTAGAAACCCTGGGTCTGTGCTGTTTATTTTTCTCTGAACAAAAATGGAGTATCAAAAAAAAAAAACGCAAATTCAGTTTGTTTTAAACAAAGTGTCAGAGCTTAATTGTACAATTAAATGAGTTAACCATCGGGTTCTTCAGTTTGTGTTTGAGTATAGGAAGAGAATTTGGCGGAAAGAAATACAGAAAAGAAAGTTATTCATGCTTAGAACAAGGCCAAATGAGTTGTTCCATGGACTCTGGAAAAATCTTTAATTGAACAACATATTGTTAGGTGGTAGCACTGTCACCAAGAGTTGAGACAATTCTGAAGTGTTCAGATGGACTTGGAATAAACAAATAAAAACCAGTTAAGAACCAAATGCCATAATTAAGGGAGTAATGGTTTAAAAAGTTATTTTAATATATAATAACTAATATTTAGAACTTCCCCAAATCTCCTTTAGGTCTAAACACGTGAACCTCCTTTGAGACAACTCACCAGATTTTCTTGTCACATAACTGATGGGGGATGTCCTTCTGCATATATGTTTCACTCATTGTTGATGAATAAAATGCTGTTTGGACAATGAGACAGGAAGATAGGTGGGATGAGGAGCAAGGAGAATTCTGGGAAAGGTAGGCAGAGGAAGACTGAGAGACCGTCAGCATGTAAGGACTGGGAAGAAAGGATGCACCAGATGTTCTCCTGTAACACAGGACCACTTGGAAATACATAGATTAATAGAAATGGGTTAATGATTAAGATAGAGCTAGCCAATAAGAGGCCCTAGTCATTAGCAAACAGTTTATAAATTCTATAGCATTTCTGTGTGTTTATTTGGGGTTGAGGTGGCTGTGGGACCAAGCTGGTGGGAAAGCGCCTGCAGCAACAGATAACCAGATATATATCAAAAGGATTATAAGCAAGGGGCTGCCTTAAATGTCCTTTCCCTATAATTTGACTGATGATTACCTTAAATACCATCCAAGAGCCTTCATCCGGTAGCTGATGGAAGCACAAGTGGAGAACGGCAGCTAATCACTCAGCTAACCTCCTGGAATCCAGTTGTAGAGGGGCAGGAGTGATGACGAAAGGGGTAAAGACCATTCTGGGGAAACCTACAGAATCAGCTGACCTGAGCAAATTCATGGACCCCAGCCAGACACCTGGTGAACCAGCATAGGACTGAACCAGGGGCCCTGAGCTAGGGTGAAATTTAGAAGGCCTGGGCAGTCTATGGGGTCTCTTGCGGTAGAACCAGTATTTATTCCTAGTGTATGAATGGACTTTGGGAGCCCATTCCCCCATGGAGGGATACTCTCTCAGCCTAAATACACGGGGGTGGGCCTAAACACTGCCTCAAATGATGTGACAGATTTTGATCACCCCCATGGAAGGCCTCATTCTCCCTGGGGAGTGGATGCTGAGTGGGACGGCAAGGGGGGAGAGGCAAATTGGTGGGGGCATGGTAGAGAGAGGGAACTGGGATTGATATATAAAATAAGATTGTTTCTAATTTAAATTTTAAAAAGTTAATAAAATGATTACACATTGTAGCCAAGTTGACTTTATCCCTGAAATGCAGGAAGAGTTCAACATATAGAAGTCAGTAAATATAATAAACCATATAAATAGGCAGATAGTGGTAACAATACCTACGTTAAGTGGAACTTTAATGTAGTAAAGTAATCTATAAACAATATTAAGCAGGGTTATAACTTACAGCAAGGTTCACCTTATTCCTACTCATGGTTCTCAGTACTCAGAGAACATTGCAAAATGCCACACTTCATTGAAAACTGTGGGAGAATTAACTTACAAAACGAAAGAACATAGTGACATAATAAAAAGTTAGACCCTAAATGTTAAAGCCACATGATTTTGGAAACTCAGTCCCTGTTTGTATAATCACATTCACACACAGTCGTTTTATTATCTCTTTTGCCTTTGTCTTCAGAGATATAATTAATAATTTAGGCAATGAAAGTTCACATCTGTAGGGATGCTCTCTAACCAACCATCATTATCAGTTTTCGTTTTCTCTTCTTTCTGATGAAGCCTGCCATGACATCTCTGGAAATCAATACCCAATATGTATCACCCTATTTTCAATATCCTTTCTCGCTTTGTAAAGTTCACTTCTTTCCCCTCAGCTCCCTTCACTCATTACATGTCTTATAACAGATTCAAAAATTATTTTATTTATAATTTTTAAATAATTCAACCAATTATTTGAATGCCATTTCACAAAAAGTTAGTTCTCTGAATGGCATTCATTTTTATAGCAATAAAATGCAGGGTCAGTTGGATCAGATTCTCCTTGTAAGCCAAGGAAGACATCACTGAAGCAAAACACCAGGTTCTTCTTTATTCAGTGCAATCAGTGAGTAGAAGCCTGTGTTGAGAAAGTTAATATTTTGACAAAAGTAAGCTGTTTCAATAACCATTAAGTCATCTTCTCATTTCAGTATGTTGGATGATACTGTTATCCTTCTAATGTATGTCAGGGTTTATTTTTTTACCCATGTACAAAAAAGAAGCTGGAGCCATGATTTCAACCAGTGGGAAATCCAATCAATGAACATTTTGACACAATTTTAAATGAACACTTGCACATCTTAATCTTTTCTACCCATATCTCTTTCCCACAGAGGAACTTTATGATGTATTAGGATGGTTCTTTGGAGTCTCTGGCATATTTATTGTACAGGTATGAGTTCTTCATTTTGTGTTAAGTTTCAATGACTCTTTATTGTATTGTAAATGTAAGATATGTTCATTAGATAATGCTTCAAAGAAGCAAAAGTGTTTGCTTTCAAGTTTATTGCTATACTGTATTACTGAATCACACATATATTAAAATATAGATTCATTAATATTTTAACTACATTGTGTACCATACCTTGTGAAAATTTCTTGTTCTTTTAAAATTAAAAATATTTCAAAGATGCCTTTAAAACAAATATTTTTAACATGTAGAAATTGAAAATAAACTTCAAAGTCATTTGTAAAATATAGAATGGTTCCAAATTGAAGTAAAATAATATCCTCACAAACAAGAACACATTGTTAAGATTTCTTAGGAATAAAGGAAACTCCAGATGTCAGAATCACAGATTCTGAGCACTAAAATGATTGAACTAATAACCAGAGGTGAAGAGGAGATATTCAATCATCAGAATACTGAGGGCTGTAAGGTTTTGCATGTTTAGAATCATTGTTTAAGATTGAAGCATCCAGGAAAAAAAAAAAACAGTTAAGAATGAACCTCAAGAAAGGCTATTTCTAGACCATGGGAGGCTAATCTCTGTCTTGTTTTGCCTGTTCATTAACCATTAAGACCCTGAATCTTAGCTTCCATACACAAGTGATGAAATAAATACTTCTAGTGGGTGGTAATACAGAGACTCTGGCCTAAATAAAACTTTGGTGAGCACAGGCAAAGCCTAGATATTCCTGCTTTTCAGTGAAAGTAATTAAAAAACAATTAATTAAAACAAACGAGCACACCTAACATAAGCAATGTAGCCATTATATGTAATGAGTTTTTCTTTGGACCTGTAGCTCCCAAATAATGACACAAAGAATTCTTTTACATAACGAAAGTTTGGCCTAACTTAGGCTTAATCCCAACTAGCTCTTAAAACTTAAGTTAACCTGTTTGTAATAATCTATGTTCTGTCACATGTGGCTTATGTCAAGAATATGTTTCCATGTAAACACACACACACACACACACACACACACACACACACACACACACACACAGACTTTCTTAATTCAATTCCAGTGATTATGTCCTGCAATCAATGTGACTTCATATTGTATGGCTGAAAAAAAATCCTATCATGTATAAAAACCACATTTTCTCTATGATTTTTCACTCATTACATTCTAGAAGTTTCAAGCTAAATTTGGGAATACTTTAATGCATAATACATTATACATTACACCTCATACAATTGCACTGTGCTTACAGGAATATTTCTGCAGACACATGTAAGTGAATAGGTGGTGATGTCTTTCCTGATACTATGTACAGGATACCTGATACTAGGTAACATCTGCCTCTTAATAAAAATATTTAATATATAGAATCTATTTTCATTGTTCAAAAGACATTTTCATGTTTACTATTTTATCATTTAGTTGTTTAACATCTTTCTTTTAAGTTTTCTCACTAAGTTTTCGTTTTATTTGTGTGCATACCATTGCTTTCTCATTTTGTCTTCTTTATACTTGTTAATTCCTGGTTTAATGATGTTTCGTATGATTCATGTTGCCTCCAACTTTTAACCTAATACTCTGAAATATCAACTGGTTTTGTTGTTGCTGTTCTGTTCCAGTTTCTCTGTATCTTATATACATTCATAGGTAATACGTCAATCATACCAATTAACTAGAAAGTTATTCTTCACCACAATGCAAATCTGTAATAATGACATTTTACAATAAAAGGGAATAAAATAGATTGTGTTGAATCCCTCCTCCTTTACAAATCCCTTCTGGGAAGCTCTAAGTCAATGGGCTTGATGAAGAGCATCTATGATGGAGGTGAAGGCCATGTGAAGCCAACGTGAGGAGAATCACTGCAGAAGCTGAAGGAGAATCAGTGTCCTTGACAAAAGCATAGGAACAATGAATGTTGGGCCAGAAAATGTTGCAATATAGTGCTTGAAATGTGCATCATCTGATGCTAAAGAGGGACATGCATCATGCAAAGACAGATTCAGGTGCAGAAAAAATCAAACCTAGTTAGGAATGTCCCAGTAGATATGAAAAGACAACTTGTAGTTAGCAATAGAATTTCTTATGGCATATTTGTCTCACAAGGTCTTCTTCCAACTTTCTCTGAAAACAATTTTGTTTACATTGATAAATTTCTACATTTTAAATTTTTATTGAAATTAGCTTGTTCTTGTTGTACTTTCCTGATTCTCATTTTATTATTAAACCAGTATTGTTAATCATTTTTCTTTATCTTGCCTCACAATCATAAGGTGAGGCAAGGTGTGTATAGTGGCATCTTCAAAGTAATGCAATGGATGAGAAAAAAATTATTTTATTTTTTAACCCAAAATAATAAAGGCAGACATTGAAAGGGTTGTCCAGAATTTATTGGGGGCTCAGGAAGTAAATAATATTTTTGATAATATTTAATAAATTACACATAGCTTTGCACTTAGGTATGTATGCCCAATATTACAGATGCCACTTAAACCAAGAGAAATAGAATGTAAAATTATTTATCACCATAATGTTAACAATAAGAACAAAAAATATGATAAACTGAATTTTAATCAGAAAAAAAGAAAAAGATGAAAGTAACAGATGAAGGAAGAAGATACATGATGAATTTCTTAGAGAACATACAATAAACAATGATAGGTGTCCATGAAAATACAGTACATCTCAGATATATATCTGCAAATCATACTATTGTTTATGATGATAAGCAACTTGTATATGACTCATTAGAAAGACAGTATGTGGAATAGAAGTATAGCTGTATATGTACATATATACATATTATATATATATATATATATATATATATACATATATATATGATTAAAAACCACACTTCGAATAAGAGATATTATTATTACCATAGAGAAATATTATCCAATGTTTAAAGGAATTATTTACAGTTAATAATTAACAAATTGGAATACATAATTGCAAAAAATAGATTGTAAAATGCAACAATTGGAAAATAGGAGATTTAAACTTGCTAGCAATGTTCAATATCCTTCTGGATATCTACCGAACGTACCTTAAGTTTTATTAACCCATTACTGAATTTGAGTCTGGAAGATTTACTTATTCTGAAGAAATAAAGAGAAATGGAGGAAGTTCTTTTATTTACACAAATTGAAAATAGCCAAAAGTCAATATGACCAAATCACTGAGATCCTAGTATCGGCCTCTGAGCTAATGAGACACAATGAGGAGATTGATGAGACACTGTGCCTTTTGTCTTTTTCTTTCCCATTTTCCCCTATAGAGTTTCATTAACAAAAGAAGGCAAGAAGAGAGAAAAATGAAGCACGGGCACTCTCGGCAAGGTCTTACAGTTTCCCCTCCAAGATTAAACTTAGAAAAAACTCAATATGAAACTGCAATGTTGTTTTCTAATCCATGAAACCCTCAAATCTCTATATTATTGCATCGTGAAGATGATCACCCACACCTACTCTATGATGTAAAATAATCATTTTCTGGAACAAAATTTTCTACTGGTACAAGTTTTTTCTGCAGAGTATGTTTAATGATAAAAATGAATTGTATCAATTTACAGAAATAAATCCATATTTTTAATTCCCACCAAAGAATAAATGACTGATACATCACTTAAAACCTGCACCGTATATGGTATTCCACGTTTCAAGAAAGTGGTACTTTGAATTTCCTTATGATAAAAGCATAAGGATTGTGTAAGAGAAATAGGTATACTCCAATGTAAACTACCATCTCTTCATCTGCAAGGCCACTCTGGTCTGTCATCTGTCTTCATGGCTGCTGTATTACATGAATTTCCCGGGATATCAGCTCATTATGGACTGTAGAGCAGCTTGTACCTTCAGAACTTATAAGATGAATTGTTCACTTTTGTTGCAGAATATTCAGAGAGTCTTTAGCTATTTCAAGGGGCTGGACAGATGGCCCAATAGTTAAGATCCCTTACTGCTTTTTCAGAGGATCGGGGTTCTATTCTAAGCCCTCTTTAAACAGATAGTTCTCTGCTATTTATATCTAGGGTATCCACAGCCCTCTGATGACATCTACAATCATCTGTCATGCACATTAGGATTATTCTTACAGCTACCTGAGAATGGTGACAAAGAACCACCTATATGTCTGAGGGAAGACATTATTTTATCACCTAAAATAAAATATTTACATTAAGACTTGATGACCTGACCATGACAAGAATATCTAAAGCAATAGAGAAAAAAAGAGCTTTGCATGAGCCAGTCACCTCACACATCATCTGAGATACAAATGAAAACTGCAAGTATTTAAGACAATACATAATGTATTCTGTGTTCAGATTCTGTATTATGCTGTGTAAACCAGGTTAAATATAGACTTTGGATTAAAAGAGGATGCTTTAATCAAATACAAAAAACAATTAGCACATGGGTACTCAAAGTTGCATAACCAGCCACACTACTTACTTTGAGAGCTGTATACAGACTTGCCTTCCTAGTGATTGATTGTTCTAGGGTGACACATTGGTGACAGTTGTTGTAGCAGAGCAGTGGGGAACTCTGCAGACCAAAACATCCCACTTGTATTTTACCTTCTTCCATTACCAAGTTCCTTTAAGGACACCAATGAACACTACATCTGTGCCTCCATTTTTTTCCTGACTTTCAGCAAGAGGCATTCTTTGTCATTTCTGCACTAATGTCTAATAGGGAAGAAATGAAAGCCAAAATCTAGAAAATTCCCCTATAAAATACAAACTTACAAAGAGATTTTTCAAGACATTTTGTTATCTCTGTATTTCATAATTCACTCCAGCCAGTTATGGACATTTGATTTTGCCTGAGTTAAAGTTTAATTCTCATGGGAGAAGCAGCATGCCTGCCGATAACTTGCTTACTCTAGGTTATAATTAAAACTGACAATAGCAAGTAGAGTTAGGAAGGATTAATTTGAGTTCTTATTCTACATGATCCCTCATAGAAATGTCCAGAAATTTGTTCCCAGAGTAATTATAAATCCCTACAAGTCTGCAATAATTATTAACTACTTCAAAGACTGGAGAGATTGCTTTAAGAACACTTCCTTCTCCATTATTAGGTCTAGAGTTCGAATATTGTAGTCACATTGGACAGTTCACAACAACCTGAAGATCCAGTTTTAAGGAAATTTGTGTCCTCTTCTGGCTTTCATAATCACCCCCCACACACACACACATACATGTGCTCATATAGTTTCAGACACACACACAACAGCACAGGCACACACATGTACAAAGTAAAATACTGGATTTTTTGTCTGTAGTTAGCAAGGACATTATTTTTGGAGCTTTTTAATTTATTTTTGAGATTATAATATAATTACATCATTTCTTCCTTCCTCCAAACCCTCTCATACTCCTTGTTCTTTCAAATTCATAGTCTCCTTTTAAAAAATTATATATATATAATATATATATATATATATATATATATTACATTTATTCCTTAATGTAGCCTGTTCAGTATGAATACTGTCTCTCATATAAATGTTTTAAATGAGTTGAGGGGCCAGAAAAACTGTAGGAACCAGAGGATCTTGGATTTAGCTGTGATAATGTGTCTCCTAGCAATGTTAGAAGTTAAGCACATAAAGTGTCACCAGCATGACTGCCCAAACATGATCTGAACAAGGACAATTATAGACATTCCAAACTAGACAGAGGAAAGTCCTAGAGACCTCAATCACACACAAAGGAATCCAAGCAACTAAGGAACACCAAGAGCAGAAGAAACCTTCTCCAGGGAGCAGCACACCAATTGGTCATTCAGTAAAATGTCTGTTAAAAAGATGTAACTATGGCTTTGGAAGATGGTTCAGTGGTTGGGAATATTTGCTGCCCTTTCATAGGATAGCAGCATCTTCTGTGCTGTCCAAACCAGTCTATCAAAGTTCACCTACTTGAGCCACTCACAGCATGGCAGGTGGCCTCCAGTTTAGTGTGCATTGTTCACTTGATTCCTTTCATGTTTACTTTCTTTGACCTTTGGGAAAAATACTTCCTAGAATTCAAACACTGATCATCATATTTTTCTGACTACTCTTACTCTTAGGAACATTAGTGCAGATTTTATTTTTGTTTGTGAGACAGATTGTAACGTGTTGCCCTATCTGGCCTCAAATTTATGATCCTCCTTTGCCTCCTAGGAGGTAGGACTCCATGTGTTTCCACACACACTGGTTTTATCTACTTTTTAAAAATTGATTATTACTTCTTAGCAACTAGTTTGTTGTTTCCCAGGGTGCAACCCCATAATACCATATATCATATAGCTTAAAGGTATTGATGTTTATTTTTTCTTACCCTGGAAGTAAAATGTTCAAAGTCAAGGAGTTTGTGGAGTCACTCTGTGGCAAAGGCACATTGCCATGTTTTCTTTGGCTTGTATACTCATCACTGTAGATCTGTATAGAGGACCATGCAGCAGTCTGCTTATAACCAGCTGTTCCTCCATCTATTAACATAGCTGAACAATGGAAATAAGGGACCACCCTATTCCACAATTAATTAAATATATCTGCAATAACCCCTTTTCTCAATAATATCACATTCTAAGTTTATAGGAGCAATGTGACTGATCACATAGGGCATTCAACCTTGTGTACCATTTAGATTCTGTATACAGGACAACCTGGCCTTTGATGTCAAAACCAGTATCTAAATTCTCCATCACACCTCTACTTGAGCTTTACTGGGAATCTCAGATTTAACATGAGACAAACATTTTTGGCAGTCTAGTTTCTTTGCAAAGTATTTTCTCTATAGAAGCTACTTCCTTGCAATCATGACATCACGATTCTGGAAATTCTTTTACTTATTTTGACTTTCTGTCCCACATAGGGTGATTTAAAATGTACTCACTGCCCAATATCATCAACTTCTTCCTGTCTCCTGGGTGTTTTCACATAACTGTCTTGCCTCCAAATTAAAGATCCTGCATGGTCTTTGCGCATGATTTGTTTGTTGTCAAGGATTTCCATATTACATGGTAGTCACATTAGGACCAAGGGAGATGATTTTATTTTCTACTTAGAAAGTTTTCTCAGTGCCTCTTCACTCACAGGACAAATTCACATTTCTTCCAACACTGTGGGATTGGTGATGCCCACATAACTGTCTGCCTTCATCTCCCAGATGCAACCAGACTTCTGCTTTTCATTATGTTATATGTTCCTTTATCATTCAGTCCTTCATTTGCCTTCCTGTTTTCCCATCCTCTCTGTCATCATTGTCTCTCACACTTATTGAAAACCTCCCTTATGTCTTTATCCACATTGCTTCTTCTCAGTGAGGGTTTCCATGAGTATCCTTCATCATACTGCAATGTTGTAAACCTTATTTCCCTTCCATTACATTCACCCGTGCTGCACACAGGAACATATAATAGCCAGAACACTTCTGATTGTGCTTTCTAGATTTCCTCTTCAAGGCACAAGTATGGAGGTGACATGATATTCTAGACCTACTTGGTGCCAACTATCCTTCTTTGAATGGCTTGCAACACTGACAGTCACTACCATCAGCACATGAGGTATGTCTCAATGCATGGAATGGTCAGTGGACCCTAGTTAAAACCAAAGGCTACAATCCAACTCTCTGGTGTGTCCCGCGCTAACTGCCTCGCCAGCAAAAACGACACGGGGACACTCCTCAGGATCCTTCTGCAGTAAAGCTTTAATGCCTCTTGAGAGGAAGAGGATAAGCTTACAAAATGGAGACCCTGAACGCCCGAAAACCCCTCCTTATATAGGCTGGCAACCGTCGCCTCAGGAGTGTTACATTCTAACTGGCTGAAACCCTCGGACCATGTGACGTCAGCTGATGGAACCATATGACGTCACAGGAGGGGCGGAGACTAAGGGCAGGAAAGTTACTAAGTTACCCATTGCGCATGCGCACAGCTTCCAAAGGTTCCTTACATACACACCGGCTCCTAACATATCCCCCTTTTTTATTAATCAATGATAAGGCTTCATATTTTTACAAGCAAGTAGGTCACCCATACATTGAGGGATAGAGGCAGAGGTTGTACTTCCCAAATCATACAATAAGACTGTGTACGAGAGTCGCCCCTAGGCTGTTAGCTTGACCCAAGCTCTCGACCTGTCTTCCGCCGTTTTTCTGGGAAAGGGAACCTGGGGCAGGCAACACTTATGCAGGACAACATGCCTCCCAGAGAAGCCTGCATATTAGGCAACTCTCTGTGCGATGCTTTGCTCGACATCCCTCATGGGCTGCTCAAGCCAGACACTCTACCCTGTGCAATGAGCCTAGGCTCCGGGTGTGCAAGAGCTGTCTGACCGGCGGCCTATTGCTTAAAAATTGTTAACCAAATTTTAGTGGAAGCCCCTTGTTCCAAGGCTACAAGCACTTGGGTGATCTTAGTTTGAGCCCTGAGCCTACAGACCAGCCAGAGAAGCAACATCAATCCGAAGCAAACGGCTGTGCCAGACATTCCCACCCCCACCCATTCTTTGAAGTAGGAAACAGCTGAGGTGACCCATGACGACAGTCCCTCCGTCAGTAACAGATCGATAGCGGCTCTCAATTCACGCAGCGTCTGCTCAAACTCAAATGTTCAATTCTGCAATATAAACTGAAAAAGGCTTTTAGACTAATTAGCTGCTATGGTAAAATTCTCATATTGGATGGAGGTAACACATAGGCCAGGGAGCTTCTGCTCACAGCCTCTGCTCAAATTCAAAGGTCCAATTGTTATTGCCACATAGGCCTTGGTCAGCTACTGAGAAACAGAGACTTCCCTTAAGGGAAATAGTCCCATTTTCACAAAGCTCTGTTCATCCTCAGGCAGAAAAGGTAAGCCCAGCTCTTTATTGGTGGCAAAGAGTCAGGGAAAAACCTGTGCATTATACATCACCAGCATCGGAAGTGGGAACGTTGATGTGATTCCCCAACGTGGTTCCCCCTAGGGAACCATCTGTGTATACCACTAACCCGTCTTTTACTAATATTATTAAATTCCAATTTTTGGGTAATGCAGAAAGCACGGGAAGACCTCTTTGCACTGCACCAAGGGAAGACATTTGCCCATTAATAGCTCTTAAATCATGGAGCAAACGCCATTTACCTGATTTCTTTTTTATGACAAAAATTGGAGAATTCCAAGGGGAGGTTCTATGTGCCCCAAAGCCAATTGTTCCACATCTAAAGTAAGTTTTTTTTTTTCCTTCTGCCCTCAAAGCCAGGAAAAGCCAGCTTTCTTTTTATCTTCTTATAGGGAGGGGGTGCTTTAGGAGCATCCTGCAAAAGGGCCTTTTGGAGCTGCCTTCTTCGAGGTTTTTTGTTACTTTGTATATGGTCATCCAGATAGTATCTTTCTTTTTCACCTAGCTGAGCTGCTTCCTCAAAATCTAAAACTTCATCTCCTTCCTGAGCTTTCAGAGTCATCAGAACTATTAAGATTTAAAGCTTCAAACTTATTTACAGAATCATCTAACAAATTACTCACTCCCTTGTCATTAGACACCCCGGGAGGTCCTTTTTCCTTATACGTTGCAGTTTCTCTTCTTACACACACTCCCTTGTCACTAGACACCCAGGGAGGTCCTTTTTCCTTATATTTTATTGGGCGTGCCCCACCTCTCACTACGTTTGGTTTCTGACATGTAATTCTGAACTTCTTCAAGATTGCTACAACCGTGAGAAAGTTCAAAATGGCTCCTAGTAAAAGCACAGAAGCCTCTACACTAACCTCCCAAAATGGCAACATTCCCAAGCCAAAGTCCAGAAAAGACATACCTCTCCGAATCGTACCTCCCTGCAGTTCTGAATCCTCCTTGTTGCCAAGGGGTCTCCTATGGTGCTGACGATGATGAGGTCAATTTCCCGGGTTTCGGCACCAGATGTCCCGCGCTAACTGTCTCGCCAGCAAAAACGACACGGGGACACTCCTCAGGATCCTTCTGCAGTAAAGCTTTAATGCCTCTTGAGAGGAAGAGGATAAGCTTACAAAATGGAGACCTTGAACACCTGAAAACCCCTCCTTATATAGGCTGGCAACCGTCACCTCAGGAGTGTTACATTCTAACTGGCTGAAACCCTCGGACCATGTGACGTCAGCTGATGGAACCATATGACGTCACGGGAGGGGCGGAGACTAAGGGCAGGAAAGTTACAAAGTTACCCATTGCGCATGCGCACAGTTTCCAAGGCTCCTTACATACATACCGGGTCCTAACACTGGTGTGACTAGTGAGTCTCAATTTTACAAACTGCATTGTGAAGATTCTACTTTATATGTGACTTGTCTGTGAGTCTCTCAGCAAAAAATTAAATGGACACTTTCTGCACTTTATCAAATTAGAATCTCCTGTGCCCTTGTCATGCCACAAATAAGCTTTAGGGGATATCATTTGTATCACTAAGGATTTGATACTTCTAGAGAATGGACATTGGCTATTTCTATAGAATGTTTAAGTCCTCTGTCATTTTTTTAATGTGTAAGAATCTACAGGTTAGTTTAGATTATTCTCAGATCAGAAAACAAAAAGATCAAAAAAGTTGAAGGAAAACCACCTGTCAGTCTCCTTTCATTTTCCTGAAGACAATAAAAATGCAGCAACCCTCTTGTGGGGCTCCTCTATCACATATATGGAGAGATAACATTTAAGAATTATTGTCTATCTTCTGCCTTTAGTTGCTACAAATATTAGGACTTATCTTTGATATGGAAAATATTTTTCTATAGAAACTGCTGTGTTTTGGAAAGGGGAAAATTTTTCCTACACTGTTATATTAATGGGTGTTTATGGGCCTCATCTCTGGTAATCAAAGGGCTCCAGAGATATCTACTTAGAGAGTTCAGTTCAACAAGACAGACATTTTGTTTTACAGTATACCAGGTTATTTTATGCATGATATGGATCTTGCTTTCAAATGTTAACTAATTTCTCCATTCTAAGTACTGATCACCATGAATTCATTTTTATTTCCTATTCAAAGCAAAATAGCATTAGATAAAACACCCCCACAGAGCCACACTAAAAGGTTATTGAGACTGTTATAATTTCTTATATTATGAAAGTCCCATTAATTATAGTAGATTATATAATTCTAATACAAGGCTAGGGATAGAAATTTCTTTCTTAAATGTGTTCAACTTTTCCAACCCCAAACACAAGTGTGCCAAATGTGCTGTGGGGGAAGGATGCACAATATACTCCATGGGAGATATATGCAAAAGTATTCTAATATCTTATCTAAAAACAAGTTTTCTGATGAAACCTGGTTTGAAATATTAATCACAGCTAGGGAGATTTTTTTGAAGATTTGTTTCCAACAATATGTAAAGTGACTTTTGACACTACAGTAAAGAAAGAACAAAAATTATTTCTCTGTGATCTATTATTTTTCTGTCTCCAGGAGATGAGTTAGTATTCTCTCTGAACTCTTTTGGAGACTGGCTGACTTCTTCTCCATTAGGTGAATTTCAAAGCATTGCAGACTCTGATTACTCAATATTACAGATACAAAACTTGAAGCAAACTTGTTTATATTTTGGACAAAACGATAACTGTCTTTTATATGAATTAATCACTCTGACTGTTGCTTTCTACTATATTTTCTGTAGCACCAAGGCTCTTAGGCTACATAGCATGGAATAAAATGCCCAAAGTAAAAGATTATAAAACACTCCAAGATTGACAACAGGAAGGTTTTGTATGCTGCATAAACAGCAAAGAGAATAGAAAACTAAGTCGTTCATTCCTTTAAGAAAACATGACATTGGGTTGTTGCATTGCAGATAGCTGGTGAGATGAGCATAAGTGTTCTAGAAGGTAACCTCATCTTTTGAGTTGTAATCTTCGAATAACAGAATGTAGGACCCATAGGGGAACTACATGTAGGCATGCCATTGGCCTTAATAATATAAAGGGGTTTGGAAAGTGACAATAGCTATTTACTGAAAAGCACACCACTCAAGGTCAGCAGCTGAGTAGGCACAAAATTAAGAAACATCACTGCCATGTGTTGGAGATCAAATATTCAGGTGGCAGTAGGTTGCTTGGAACTGAGAACAGAATAAAATCAAAGATCTTGGCTGGAGGGCTAAGAATTTATAAGTTGTAGATGCTGAATTCACCATAGAAAAACTGACCCAAGAGTTTGTATTCTTACCATTATCTGGACATTACTCAGGTCAGTCAGCCTACCTTCATTCCCTTTTCTTCTTAATCCCCTGCTTCTTCCACCAAGGCTCAGAGGTTTTTTTTTTTCTTCACTCCCTCTGAAGTACCTTTTTTTTATTGAACTAGTATTCATATCAGCATCAGTTCCTAATGTAAAATGCAGAGCCATGTTTCTCACTGTATGGGAAATGGGCATGGTTTTAAGTTAAAATATGTGGTACAAATTGAATTAGCCTAATTTAAAACTTATTTGTAAATGATGGAAAGAGTATATGATATTGGAAACAATTATATAAAACAATTAAACTATAATTTTTTGAGGGAAGATTATTCCTTTACTTAGGTTTCTCCTATAAGTTTATTATTTATTCATTTGAACATATTTAAAGAATTAAATGTTTATAATTTAGAATCAACATTAAAATGGCTGTGTACGTCTCTGTCCAGTCATCATTACTTTTAATGTTATACAGTCTTAGATCAATGGGTAGTGTAGAAAATATTTAAAAGAATGTTTCTACATTCCAGGACCATGGTTGGAATCCCAGGTAATCATCATTGAAGCTACTGAGAAAACTAAATGGCCAAGTGATATTCAGACATGTTATGCTGAATGAACCCATAAATTTGTGGACCTTTAAGGTGTTGAAGGAAGAATAGCATGGGGATTTCATTGCTGAATTTGAAGGATACCAGTAAATGTAAGTAATCCTGTACTAAAATTGACTTCGCAGACCTCCTTACAGAGGTAAATTTAATGTAAAATTTACTTCCTTTTGACATGCATTATTCTAAAATATTTTTAAGGTACAATGATTACATATAAATTCAGAGCCTGCATTCCCACTACTGAGTGCCGAACAGTGTTTCCAAGTATTTGTCTTTACTTGTAATTGTTTTATAAATGTAATTGTTTAGCTCTTGAAGCCACTGTGTGTGGGTTTTTGCACTACTTGCTCCAGTTGAAGGTGATGTTGGAATTGACGTAAGATCTTTAAGGTACATAGTTAGTCCATTGCACTCAAGAAACATTAGATGAAACTACAGACAAGAATTATACATAAACTGCCCATTGGTCAAAACATAATTATCTCTTTGATGTGGTCTAGAGTCCTTCTCTGTACTGGGTGATTGAGCCCTAGAGCAAGGCTAGAAAGGCCTGACATTTAGTCACATTCTTCAGTAGATTTTTTTGTCTATTTTAGAAAACATAAAATCTACCCTTTGCAAGGTATAATCTGCAAATTTTACCTTATATATTCATCTATTTATCCATTGATACATCTGTCAACATAACTCCATTTTACATAGTAACATCACACCATTTTCATCCAGTTCCTCTATGCTCTTTAGAACTACGTGGCATCTAGAATGATTTTCATTCCTGTTGATCACACAAAAATATAGTCTTCTTGAAATGAATGAAATATTTTAATGTTATATAATCACAGACAATATTGAGCATGAGCAATAGCATGTACCTACTAGCAGTACTCCAAACAGAAAACAAGGAAGTTACTCAAAACCTAGATCCCAGTCTTTTACTGACATATGGAGCAAAGCTAAAATTCCAGTGTAAAGCATGCCATCCATCAAGTCACTTTGCCAGCTGAAGCAGAATGGACAGATAAGCCAATATACCAGCCTTTGCTTCACCCTGTGAGTTCCAAATGCTGCTGATGACATTGTGCCCCAGGAAGAGAAGAATTCATTTTAGCCCAACATTTTAGGTGGAGAACACCTGTTTGTGGAACTAATTAAAGCTGAGCTAACAGAGATCTGGAGGATACACTGACACTTGTCCTGGAGGAGAGACTGCTGGGATTGCCAGTCAAAGTCCTAAAAACTATTAAACAGATATTAAACAGAAAAGAGCAGAGCATGAAAGTCTCAGGAAAGCCTAAGTGTGTTGAGAGAACAGTCAGTACCTTTGTGTCTTGGGGTTGAGCAAAGTCACCTTCCTGGACACTGAGACAGCAAAGTAATGTTGATACGCATTATAAGGTTTGACAGTAGAGAGCAAACTGCTGTAGATACCTGATATCTGTGTCTTTTACATCACTGAATTCATTATGTATAAGGTCAGTGGACAAGATGGGACTCTTGGTACTCATGCATCTCTATACCATGTACAATTCTAACTACTTTCCTTCATTGGAAGGACTTGGGACACCATGTTATCTTTTTTCTAACTTAACTAACTGGAACCAGTCCAAGGTATGTATGACTTTTTCATGTTTTAGCCTTCATTATGCACCAACTGAAGATAATTAGTGCATAGTTATGGTTAACTGACAGTGATACACAGATTTAGATTTAGTCAAGATAACTAAATTTAGCACAATAGGGATGTTTCCCTTTGTCCCCCATTTCCTGTTATCACCTAATACCATCTAACACTCAGATTTCCAAGCAAAATATAGTCAAAATCTCTTTCAAAAACAGGCCCAACCTCTTTAGCTACATGGTTTCTGTTTCCAAAATTTCTTACATTTACAGAAAATATTGCCCAAAGTAATTAACATTTTCATGACTTTTTGAGAAGAGATTTTTCTCATAATTTTTAAAATTTATTTTATATACCAACAACACTGTTTTCACTCCCTTCACTCTTGTTGCCCCCTGACACCTGGCTTCTATTCCCCCATTCAAACCTCCTCTGTCTCCATTCAGATGGGATAAGGCCTCCCATAGGAGTTAACAGAGTATAGCACATCAAGTTGAAGCAGGACCAAGCTTCTCTCCTCTGCATCAAGGCTGAACAAGCATCCCACCACAGGGAATAGGTTTCAAAGAGGCAGCCTATACATCAGGGACAGGTCCTGGTCCCACTGTAAGGGGCTCCACTTAAGACCAAGCTACACAACTGCCACTGAGATGCAGAGGGTCTAGGTTGGTCATATGCCAGTTACCTAGCTGTCTGTCCAGAGTCGTGAGCTCCTACAAGCTCAGGTCATCTGTGTGGGTTTCCCCATCATCATCTTGACACACCACATTGCTTATGTAACCCCTCCACCCTCTCTTATACTGGACTTACAGAGCTCAGCCCAGTGCTTTGCTGTGGATCACTGCATCTGCTTCCATGAAGTAATGAATGCAGGCTCTAGGATAAAAATTAATGGTAGTCACCAATATGATTACAGAGGAATATCAGTTTAGGCACCCTCTGCACTATTGCTAGGAGTCTCAGCTGAGGTCATCCTTGAGGTTTCCTGGGAGATTTCCTGGCACCAAATTTCTTCCTGACTCCATAATGGCCACCTCTATCTAGATAAACTTTTCATTCCTTTCCTCCTCTGTCCCACCCCCAATTAGAGGATCCTAATCCCTCATGTTCCAATCCCCCACCTACATCCCTCTTGTACCCACAAGGACACAGTTTACCAAGGATATATCATTTATTTCCTCTTCCCAGGGAGATCCATGCATCCCTCTTAGCGTCCTTCTTTTAACCTAGCTTCTCAGGGACTGAGGACTGGTAATCCTTTGCTTTATATCTAATATCCACTTATGAGTGAGTAAATACTGTTTGTCTATCTTGGTGTGTGTTACCTCACTCAGGATGAGTTTTTCTCGTTTGATCTATTTAGCTGCAAATTTCATGATGTCATTGTTTTTTTTTTCCACTGAGTAATACTTCATTGTGAGGATGTATCACATTGTCTTTATCCAGTCTTCAGTTGAGAGGCATCTAGGTTTTTCTGGGTTCTGGAAATTATGAATAATGCTGCTATGAACATAGCTAAGCAAGTGTGCCTGTGGTATGATTGAGGATCCTTTGGGAATATAGTTCCCCAAGAGTGAGGTAGACTACCAAATTTCTGAGATATCCCTATACTGATTTCCAAATTGGCTGTACAAGTTTGTACTTCCATCAGCAATGGAGGAGCGCTCCTTTACTTCACATCCTCTTCAATATAGGCTGTCAATAACATTTTTTATCTTGGCCAATGTTACAGGTATAATATGGTATCTCAGAGTCCATTTGATTTGCATTTCCCGGATAGCTAAGGATGTTGAACACAAATTATCTCAGCCACTTGAAATTCTTCAGTTGAACATTCTCTGTTTAAGTCTGTACCCCCATTTTTAATGGCAATATTTGGTATTTTGATATCTAGTTTCTTGAGTTATTTATATATTTTGGATGGTATTCCCATTCTGTAGGCTGCCATTTTGTCTTATTGACAATGTCCTTTGCCTTATAAAAGCTTTTCAATTTCAGGTGGTCCCATTTGTTAATTGTTGACCTCAGTGTCTGTGCTACTGGTATAGTGGGAAATTACCAATATGGGGTGAGGTAGAAATATATGGATATTTAATAGGGAAAAGCCTTACTTACAGAGCAACCTAGCCAGCTGGCATGGCAGCAGTAGGTCCAGCAAGTACTAAAGTGAAACCAAAATGAAAACGCAGTCCCATGCAAGTATTGCTCTATGTCACCCTGACCATGCCCTCACAAGCGTAGTCAGGCACAGCTGTAGGCAGTCCCTAAGTAGGCGTGGCTACAGCTTCTCCTACAATTCTCCTTTTAGTCTAAAAGAGGATTAAAACTTAACAGTGTAAAGTATCCAAAATTAACAATCATAAAAGTAAAATGTAAGAAGATGTGTCACATCCTAACTATCTATTTTAACTGAAGCCTAAAGTCATCTGAAAGAGGTTTCCAAGCCTGAACACCTCCTTCCAATCCCAACCATAAGCAATAGGAAGTTATCCCTAACTAGGTATATACACTATCCTAAGTGACAACAATCGGGAAAGGGGACATAGCATCCTCCAAGTTACTTCCTGCTGAAATGGGACAATGATAGTCATGTGGGGTCCTGTAGGAAAAAAATATTAGTGTAATAAAAGTCTTGAATGGATTGTATCCAGGTCATGTTAGATGGGATTCTCTTGATAGAAGATCTCGCTTGAAATTCTCAACTTGATTGAAGTCAGTATCTGAAGCTTTGGCCGGAGTGTCGGTTGAAATGGAGCAAGTTGGATCCAGTGCAGTAGAGGAGGTGTGGCCCATTTTCTTTCCAGGGTGTCCAGGGATTGCTGACAGGCAGGTCTTCTTTGGCTATGTGGGTCTCAAACATAAACAGTTAGCAAAGAAATGTTTGCTTGTGATGTCTTGCACCTTTGCATCTAATTTCTCGGTAACATTGCCTATCTGAGTTTCTAGGTGGCTACAGATATTCTTTAGCTCATCATGGTCTTCTGACAGCCTAGCCTCTAAAGCCTCAGACATGGCATAAATGCGCTGCATCTCACCTTGGTTAACAGACAGCTCTGTCTTTAGTGTATTGGACACAGAGCCAAGCTTATCATCCAATTTCTGTTCCACTTGCTGCACAATTGTGGTCTGACCTAATCTGTTCTCCAAAACCTCATTGCATAAAGCAGTTATTTCCTGTAAGTAGGTGGTGAGGTTATCCTTATCCCTATTCCTGAGTCCTCTGGCTAGTAATATTCTTTGTACCAGCAAGCTAAATGCCATTACGGTGTATAGGCCAGTAATTGGCAGATTAACATCCTCCTCAAACAGTGAATTCACATAATAAGCAAAAGTATTACCAATTTTAGCAAATGATAAATATTCTGCCATAATTTTACCTGATTTCTACTCCAGATGCAGTAACTATCTTTGACCAGTGGGTGGCACAGATGTTCAGTTAGTCCGCAGCGTTTGGCAGTGGTGGGTGGCAGCTGTGGAGAGAGGTCACAGAAGCAGCTGTGCTTATCTTAGAGAGTATACGGCCTTGCGGCCACAACCACTGAATGAGGTGTGGCTTTATGGCCACTGCATGGACCCTGCTGAAAGCCAAGACCTACTCCAACTTAGTTCAAGAGCTGGAGGTCTCTGGGAGTGGGTAGGCAGCAGTCCGAGCAGGTCCGAGCGCATGGTGGTAAAACCGTAGGAGGTCTGTGTGAGTCTCCAAGCTGGGAGCAGTTCAGTGGCAACAGTCCGCTCGGAGCCGGGAACACCTGTGAAGAGAGGGACCTTTCCCCGCCAAGGCCGTAGGCCCTGTGGGACTCACAGCCTGTCCCAAATGGGGTGTAGGTTTCCAATATCCCACTTCTGACACCAGATATAGTGGGAAATTACCAATACTGAGTCAGGTAGAAATATAAGGGTATTTAATAGGGAAAAGCCTTATTTACAGAGCAACCTAGCCAGCCAGCATGGCAACAGTCTGTCCAGCAAGTACCAAAGTGAAACCAAAAGCGAAAACACAGTCCCATACAGTTATCACTCTACATCACACTGACCACGTCCTCGAAAGCGTGGTCAGGCACACCTGTAGCTAGTCCCTAAGCAGGCGTGGCTACAGCTTCCCCTACACTACTGGTGTTATATTCAGAAAGTTGTCTCCTGTGCCAATGCATTCAAGGCTGCTTCTCAATTTCTCTTCTATCAGCTTCAGTGTAACTGAATTTATATTGAGGTCTTTGAGTCACTTGGACTGGAGTTTTCTTCAGGGCAATAGATATGGATCTATTTGCATTCTTATACATACGACAATCCAGTTATGACAGTACCATTTGTTGAAGGTGCTTTCTTTTTTCATTGTATTGGCTTTATTGTCAAAAGTCAGGTGTTCATAGATGTGTGGGATTATGTCAGGATCTTTGATAAGATTCCATATATACATGTGTTTGTTTTTATAGTAGTACCTGAGTGTTTTTAATACTTTAACTCTATAGTAGAGCTTGATGTCAGGGTTAGTGGTAACTCTAGAATTCCCTTTATTGTACAGGATTTTTTTAGCAATCCTGATTTTTTTCTTGTGAAGTTGAATATTGTTCTTTCAAGGTCTGTGAAGAATTGTATTGGGATTTTGATGGGTAGGTATTGCATTGAATCTGTAGATTGTTTTTAGTACATTTGTCATTTTTATTATGTTAATACTACTGATCCATGAGCATGAAAGATATTTTCACTTTCTGATCTCTTCCCCAGTTACATTCTTCAAAGTCTTAAAATTCTTGTCATTATAGGTATTTCACTTCTTTTTTTTGGGGGGGGGAGTCATTTTTAATATAAATTTTATATTTATTGGAAACAATCTTATTTTACATATCAATCCCAATTCCCGCTCACTCCCATCCTCCCATGCCCCCTACTGAAACTCCCATCCCATCCCCATCCATTCCCCAGGGAGGGTGATGCCTTCCATGAGGGATCATCAAAATCTGTCAAATCAGTTGAGGCAGGACTTAGGCCCTCCCCTTCTTATCTAGGCTAAGATAGTATCATTCAATAGGAAATGGGCTCCCAAAGTCTATTCGTGCAATAGGGATACATACAGATCCACTGCCAGAGGTCCCATAGACTGCCCAGTGCTCCTAGCTGACACCCATGTTTAGGGGGTCTTATTTGGTCCTATGTTCATTCCCCAGCTGTCAGTCTGGGGTCCATGAGTTCCCACTTGCTCAGGTCAGCTGTTTCTGTGGGTTTTCTCAGCATGGTCTTGACCCCTTTGTTCTTCACTCCTCCCTCTCTGAAACTAGATACCAGGAGTTTGGCTCAGTGCTTAGATGCTGATCTCTGCTTATGTTTCCATCAGCTACTGGATGAAAGCTCTAGATTGGCATTTAATGTAGTCACCATTCTCATTTTAGGGGGAGGGCATTTAAGGTAGCCTTTCGACTAATGCTTAGATTCCTAGTGGGGTCATCCTTGTGGATCTCTGTACAATTCCCTTGTACCAGATTTCTCTTTAAACATATGGTGGCTCCCTCTATTGATGTGTCTCTTTCCTTGTTCTCCTCCATTCATCACCTCACTCAATATTCCTGATCCCCTATATTTTCCTCCGCCCTCCTCATCCCCTTCTCTTTCTCCTACTTCCGTCCCCTCTCCCACCATGCTCTCAGTTTGTTTAGGGGCTCAAGTCCTTTTCCACTTCACTTGGGGACCATGAATGTCTCACTTATGGTGTTCCTTATTTCCTAGCTTCTCTGGAGGTGTGAATTGTAGGCTGCTAATCCTTTGCACTATGTCTAATATCCATATATGAATGAGTACATACCATGTTTGTCTTTCTGTTATTGGGTTACCTCACCTAGGATGGTTTCTTCTAGTTTCATCCATTTGCCTGCAAATTTCAAGATTCCATTGATTTTTTTTTTCCACACTGAGTAGTATTCCATTGTGTAAATGTAGCACATTTTCTGTATCCATTCTTGGACTGAGTGGAGTCTGGGTTGTTTCCAGGATCTGGGTATTAGAAATAATGCTACTATGAACACACTTGAACAGATGACCCTGTTGTATGAATGTGCATTCTTTGGATTTATGTCTAAGAGTGGAATTGAATTGCTGGATCTTGAGGTAGACTGATTCCCATTTTCTGGAGAAACTGTCATACAGATTTCCAAAATGGCAGTACAAGTTTGCACTCCCACCAGCAGTGGAGCAGTGTTCCCCTTTCTCCACATCCTCTCCAGCATAAACTGTCATTGGTGTTTTTTATTTTAGCCATTCTGATGAGTGTCAGTTAGTATCTCAGAGTTGTTTTGAGTTCATTTCCCTGATGGCTAAGGATGTTGAGCAATTTTTTAGGAGTCTTTCAGCCATTTTAGTTCCTCTATAGAGAAATCTCTGTTTAGTTCTGTACCCCTGGTTTTAATTGAATTTTTTTGGTGTTTTGGTGACTACCTTCTTGAGTTCTTTGTATATTTTGGAAATAAGCCCTCTGTCAGATGTGGGATTGGTGAAGATTTTTTCCTAGTCTGTGGGCTGACATTTTGTCTCATTGACTGTGTTCTTTACCTCACAGAAGCTTATCAGTTTCAGGAGATCCCATTTATTAATTGTGGATCTCAGTGTTTGTATTACTGGTGTTATGTTCAGGAAGTAGTCTCCTATACCAATTAGTTCAAGGGTACCCCCTACTTTCTCTTGTAAGATGTTCAGTGTGGCTGAATTTATACTGAATTCTTTGATCCATTTGAACTTAAATTTTGTGCATGGAGATAGATAGCAATCTATCTGCAATCTTCTACTTATCAGCATTCATTTTTGCCAGCACGATTTGTTGAAGATGCTTTCCTTTTTCCATTGTATAGGTTTAGGTTCTCCATATCTCTTCAATATTGTACTTGAAGTTCTTGCTAGATCAATAAGTCAACAAAAGGAGATCAAGGGGATACAAATTGGAAAGGAAGAAGTCAAAATTTCACTATTTGCAGATGATATGATAGTTTACATAAGTGGCCAGAAAAACTCTACCAGGGAAATCCTACAGCTGTTAAACACCTTCAGAAAAGTGGCAGGATACAAGATTAACTAAAAAATAAATCAGTATCCCTGCTATAAATAGACAATAAAGGGGCTGAGAAAGAAATCAGAGTAATAGTCACAAATAAAATATCTTGGGGTAACTGTAACCCAATAGGTGAAAGACTTATATGACAAGAAATTTGAGTCATTAATAAAATAAATTATAAAATATAACAGAAAATAGAAAAATATCCTATGCTCTTGGATAGGTAGGATGAACATAGTAAAAATGCCAATCTTGCCAAAAGCAATCTACAGATTCAATGTAATTCCCTCAAAATTCCATTACAATCTTCACAGATCTTGAAATAACAAATCTGAACAACTGATTTTTGACAAAAAAGTCTTTCACTTCTTTGGTTAGAGTTACTCCAAAATATTTTATATTATTGTGCTGTCATAAAGGATGTTGTTTCTCTGATTTCTTTGTTAGGCCATTTATCATTTGTGTATAGGAGAGCTACTGATTTTTTGTAATCTTGTTTCCCACCATATTCCTGAATGTGTTTATCAAACTGTATGAAATTACTTGTAGAATTTTTGTGTCAGTTATGTATACTATCATATCATCTGCAAATAGTGACAATTTGACTTTTTCCTTTACAATTTGTATGACCTTGATCTCTTTGCTGCCTTATTGTTCTAGCTAGAATCTTGAGTATTATGTTGAATAGGTATGGAGAGAGTCAACAGCCTTGTTTGTCCTTGATTTCAATGGAATTGCTTTGAGTTTCTCTCCTTTCAATTTGATGTTGGCTGTTGGCTTGTTGTATATTGCCTTTATTATGTTTAGGTATGTTGCTTTTATCTCTCTTCTCTCCAGAACATTTATTATTAAGGTGTGTTTGATTTTATCAAAGTTTTTTTCAGTGTTTGATGAGATTATCATGTGTTTTTTTTCTTTCAGTTTGTTTATATTGTGGATTACATTGACAGACTTTTATGGTTGAACCATCCCTGCCTCTCTGGAATGAAGCCTATGTGATCATGGTGGATGATTTTTTCCCCCTGTGTTCTTGGATTCAATTTGCCTGTATTTTAATTGAGTATTTTTGCATCAAAGTTCTTGAGGGAGATTGGTCTGTAATTCCCTTTCTTTGTTGTGCCTTTATTTGGTTTGAGTACCAGGGTAAGAGCAGCCCCACAAAAAGAATTTGGCAATATTCCTTGTGTTTCTATTTTGCAGAACAATTTGAGGAATATAGATATTAGCTGTTCTTTAAAATTCTGATAGAATTCTGTGTTGAAACCATCTTGCACCTGGCTTTGTTTCAGTTGGGAGACTTTTAATGACTGATTCTATTTCCTTAGGGTTATAGGTCTGTTTAAATTATTTATCTTGTCTTTATTTCACTTTGACATGTGGTATCTATCAAGAAACTTGTCTATGTCTTTTATATTCCAGTTTTGTGGAGTACATGTTTTTGAAGTGTGACCTAATGATTATCTGTGTTTCCTCAAAGTCTCTATGACCCCTTTTCATTCTGATTTTGGTAATTTGGATATTTCTTCTCTTCCTTTTAGTTAATTTAGATAAGTGTTTTTCTATTTTGTTGATTTTCTCAAAGAACCAAGTCTTGGTTTCACTGACTCTTTGTATTGTTCTCTTTGCTTAATTTTATTTCTTTCAGCCCTGAGTTTGATTATTTCCTACTTTTCCTGGGTGAGTTGGATTCTTTTTGTTATAGAGCTTTAAAATGTTCTGTGAAGTTGCTTGTGTGATATTTCTCCAAATTCTTTATGTAGGCACTTAGTGCTATTCGGTTTACTCTTAACACTGCTTTCATTAAACCCATTAGTTTGGATATGTGGTGGATTAATTCTCATTAAATTCTAGGAAGTCATTAGTTTCTTTCTTCATTTGTTCCTTGACCCAGTGGTGATTTAGTTGAGTATTGTTCAACTTCCAATGGTTTGTGGGCTTTCTGCAATTACTGTTGTTGAATTTCATCTTGAAGCCATGGTGATCCAATATGATATAGTGGGTTATTCCAATTTTTTTTTGTATGTGTTGAGGTTTGCTTTGTTCCTTATTATGTGGTCACTTTAAGAAAAGGTTCCATGGGGTGCTGAGATGAATGTATACCCTTTTGTGTTCAGGTCTAATGTTTTATACATGTCTGTTAAGCTCTTTTCAGTCATAACACCTGCTAGTTCCTTTTTTCTGTGTTACGTTTCTGTCTAGTATACCTGTCCAGTGGTGAGAGTGGGGTCTTAAAGTCTTCCACTATTAGTGGTGCTTGATGTGTGATTTAAGCTTTAGTAATGTTCGTTTTACAAATGAGGTTGCCCAAATAAATAAATAAATAAATAAATAAATAAATAAATAAATACATAAATAAATAAAATTTAAAAAATTAGTTTGCCCTTGTATTTGGGGCATAAATATTCAGAACTGAGACTTATTTTTAATGGAGTTTTCCTTTGATGAATATGAAATTCTTTCTCCATTTCTTTTGATTAATTTTAGATTGAAATCTATTTTTGGTAGATATTAGGATACCTGCCCCCATTGCTTCTTAGGTCTACTTGTTTGGAAAATCTTTTCTTAATCCTTTACTCTGAGGTAATATCTGTCTTTGAATTTAAAGTGTTTTTCTTGCAGAAAAAAGAATGGATCTTGTTTTCATATTAATCCTGTTAGCATGTGTCTTTCTGTTGGTGAACTGAGTCCACTGATATTAAGAAATGTTGTTAACTACTGATTGGTAATTCCTGTTAGTTTTTGGTGGTGGTGGTGGTGATAGTAAAGTGTATGTTTCCCTTCTGTTGATTTTGCTGTTGTGAGATTATCTATTACCTTTGCTTTTATGGATGTAACTGAGTTCCTTCAGCTAGGGTTAGAGTTTTCCTTCAAGTACTTTCTGTAGTGCTAGGTGTGTGGATAGGTGTTGTTTAAATATGGTTTTGGCATGAAAAACCTTGTTTTCTCCATCTATATTGATTGAAATCTTTGCCTGTTATAATAGTATGAGCTGGTTCCCATGGTCCCTTACAGTCTACCAAATTTCTGTCCAGGACCTTTTTGCTTTTAGAATCTCCATTGAGAAGCCAGGTGTAATTCTAATAGATCTACCTTTTTACATTACTTGACCTTTTCCATTTTCAGGTCTTCAAATATCTTCTTTGTTCTATATGCTTACTATGTTTTGATTACTATGTGGTGAAGGGACTATTTTTGTTTATTTGTTTTGGCCCAGCCTATTTGTTGTTCTGTAAGGTTCTTATACTTTTATATGTATGTCATGTCCTTCTTTAGTTTGGGAAAGTTTTCTGCTATGATTTGTTGAATTCTTTCTGTGTCTTTGAGCTGGGGTTACTCTCTTTCTTCTATTCCTATTATTTTTAGGTTTGATCTTTTCGTGCTTTGCCAGAGTTAATGGATATTTTATGTTAAGACTTTACTGGATTTAACATTTTCTTTGACCAGTGAATCTGTTTCCTCTATCATATATTCAATGGCTGAGATTATCTTTTCCATCTCTTATATTCTGTTGGTGATGTTCTATAGTTCCTGTTCATTTATCCAGTTTTTCCATTTCCAGAATTAGTTTGTGTTTTCTTTATTGCATCTATCTGGTTTTATTTGTCATTGTTGTATTGTTTTTGTTCTTGTTTTTCTCGGCTTTCTTTGCTTCCTTTAAGGGATTTATTCATTTCTTCCAGTTTTTTTTTTTTTTGTCTTTTCCTCAACCTCTTTAAAGGGATTTTTATTTCCTCTTTAAGACCCTCTATCATCTTCATAAAGTAACTTTTAAGTGTGTTTTATAATGTTCCGGTTTTTCTCTTGTAGGATAACTGGGTTCTGGTGGTATCATATTGCTCTTTCGGTTGTTGAATATATTCTCATTTTTTCCCTCCATTTTTAAATTAAAATTAGAAACAAGATTGTTTTACTTGTCAATCCAGATTCCCTCTCCTGCCTCTCACTCCTCCCCTGCCTACCACTAACACCCTACCTATCCCATATCATTTGTTGAATGTATTCATTTTTTTTGAGAGTAGAAAATTTTATTTAAATTCTTTAATTACTACTTATGTTTACATATCCATCCCCCACTCCCTTGCCCTCCCATACTCCCATGTTCCCCACCAACCACCTCCCAACCCATCCTCGAACTACTCCTTAGGGATAGCGAGGCCTTCCACAAGAGACCTTCAAAGTCTGTCATATTGTTTGGGGTAGGGCCTTGGCCCTCCTTGCTGTATCTGGGCTGCAATAGTATCCCTCCATTGGGAATGGACCCCAAAGTCCATTTGTGCTCTAGGGTTAAAGACTGCCTCCATTGTTAGAGGTACCATATACTGTCTTGGCCTACTAGCTGGCACCCACATTCAGAGGGCTTGGTTCAGTCCAATGCTATTTCCCCAGCTTTATGACTAAGGTCTCCATGTTCTCACTAGGTCAGGTCAACTGTTTCTGCAGCACCATCTTTGCTCCTTTGCTCCTTTGCTCATCCCTCCTCCCTCTCCACAACTGGATTCCAGGAGTATGGTTCAGTGCTCAGCTGTGGGTGCCTGTTTCTGCTTTCAACAGCTACTGGATGAAGGCTCTAGAAAGGCAAGCAAAGTAGTCATCAGTCTCATTATAGAGGAAGGACATCAGTGACATCTTGTCCACCATTGCTTGGATTCTTAGTTGGGATCATCCCTGTGGATCCCCTAATGTTTTCGCTGTGCCAGACCTCTCTTCATACCTGTATTGTCACTCTCTATCAAGGCATTTCCTTTCTTGCCCTCCTCTATTCCTCCCCTGTCTCAGTCCTCTTGTTCTCCTCCTCCCTCCCCTATTTTCCTTCACACCGCCTTCCTCTCCACCCCCTTGCTCTCACATTGCTCAGGGTTTCTTTTTCCCCTCCACTTCTTCCAGGGACTAAGCAATCTTCTTTTGGGGGTCCTCCTTGTTTCCTAGCTCCTCTGACAGTGTTGATTGTAGACTGATAATCCTTTGCTCTTATACTGGCATTTTCTCAATTTTTCTTCTAACTGGTGAGGCTTGTGACTGTGCCTGTTCTTCCAACTGTTTTAGTTTGCACCCATGTCTATGTAGTGTGTTGTTTTTCCAACTATCTTGATTTGCACTTGTGACTATGTGGTCTGTTAGTGTTGCCAGGGAGGGCTGTCCAGAGGGAGGAAATTCAGGTGTGTGGGGTTGGACTGCAGAATGGGTCTTTGCAGGACAGTATCCAGTGGGTAGAGAGTGTGGAGGCTCACCCTGGAAGCAGGTATCTCACCTGCTTGCAGGCTTGTGGGAACTCAAAATAATTTTTTATTATAGCTTATAGCATATAGTTTCAATTCTGTAATTTCATTATCAGTTGTTTTGTTTCTATTGCTGGAACCCAAATAAATTTGTCTTTCTCACAGGGACCATCACAGGAAAAAAAAATCAATGTGTGTAAGTTTGGTATCTTGAGTGGATTAAGCCATTCAATTTGGGACTTAGAAGTCTTCCCTAAAAATGAAGGATGACCATTGAATTTATTTGAGCACAGGTTTGGTTTAATGTATATTTATGCTTAAATAATTTGTGTGGCAAATTAAGTAGCATGTAAGTAGCTAACTCTGATTACTTTCATTTACAAAGCAACATTTCTCACCCCAAAGTGAAATTTATTTTTTCATGCTTTTTGCTTGTGGATAAAAGGGACAATAATTCACTTAAATTTCAAAAGCAAGGAAAGCTCTCATAATATAAGACCAAAAAAAAATGAAGACAGCTGGACCTTAACAACTATTCCCATGAGGAAAATTCAGGGGTTCAATAAGTAATTTCATTGACACTATAAATGATTATTGGCTTAGGGACCTGACTGACACATGGTTTGAATTTGTAAGTTCAACTGATTTTTCCCTCTGTACAAAGTAATTTAATTGGGTTAAGCTATTTTTAAACAATTTTTAAAAATTTTACATACCAATCCCAGTTTCTCCTTCCTCCCCTCCTCCTACTCCCCCAACTTTGCCACAGGCCACCCCCTATCTACTCCTAAGAGAGGGTGAGGTCTCCTATCAGGAGTCAACAAAGTCTGTCACAGCACACAGAGACAGGACCAAGGCCCTGCCCACACCCAACCCTAGTATCTAGGAGGAACAAAATATTCAGACTGATGACTATTCAGATTGATGACTTATTTCTCATCATAGAACCTTCATCCAGTAACTGATGGAAGGAGATGCAGAGATGTGCCAAGCTCCCAGGGTCCAGTCAAAGAGAGGGATGAGCAATAATGGAGCAAAGCAGTCAAGATAGTAATGGGGAAACCCACTTAAGTAGTTGACCTGAGTTAGTGGAAGCTCAATGACTCAGAACTGACAGATGGGAAACATGCATAGAACATAACTAGGCTGCTAAATGTGGATGACAGTTTGTGTGAATTGGGCAAATTATGGGGCCACTGGCAGTGGGACCAGGATTTATCCCTAGTGCATGAACTGGCTTTTTGGAGCCCATTCCCTATGGGATGATACCTTGTTTAACTGGTCTTTAATGTTATCACCTGGAAGAAACATTCTCTTAATACCTCTCTCCACCTATCTGTTATGTAGTCCTTTTCTCTGAGATTGAAACAATCCATGCTGGAGGGATACTTCTTAAAACCAAAGGCAAACAACTCATGAGAGCTTCAGGAAGTCCCTGAAACTGGCTAGATTCAGAAAGTCCCTCTCTCCCCAAACAGCTTATTCTATTTCTATAAACAGTCTGCTACATAAACAGTAAAGACTCCTGAGATAGTCTCAGATAAGTCAAGCTGCAAAGAAGACTCTGAGGCTACATCATCTAACTGGATGAAGCAGAAATCAGCTGAACTGCTTGGAAGAGTTTTAGACCAGCTTGGCTTAGAAAAGACATTCTTCACCCTGTTGAGTTGCCGTCAGACTGTGCACTGTGTTCTAGGTACCTGGCTTTTATGAGTTGCCACCCATGCTTTGGTAGGCTTTGGTGATGCCTATCACACCTATAGGTCTTGATTCCTATCTGATCCTATAAGTACCCCCTAACACTCATATTCCTGTAAGTGATTCTAATTAATAACTCCATTGTATACCCAAGGAGGACTTTAGTAGTACCTATACTTTGGTTATTTATTTGTTCCCTATATGGTGTGAATTGATGTGAGCTTTTCCTTTCCCAGGGAAAATTCTTTTTATACAAGAGAGTCTTACATAGCAGAGATAATGCTTACCTATTCATGAAAGAGGGAGGAGGTGTACAACATTCTGTACAGAAGTTTCAGTGTACAGTAATTGAGTAACAGACAGATCACTAGCTTTGATTATTGCTTCAGACTCCAACCACCATTAGCCTGTCTGTCATGAGGTAAATACCTATGTTAGTGTTTGTATCAAGTTCCAGTCTTGTGTCCCAAACCAGTGCCTGTTAATTTTCAGCATCAGCAACTACTCCATACACTTATTTCTAACATCATGTTTCTTGAAGTATCTCTTGTTCTAAATAGCTAAGATTATATAGCACTCCTTGAGAATGCCATTTGTGCTCTATGCTGCTTCTTGGCATTTTCTTCCTGCCATCTTTCCTCACTCACCTATCATCTGGTGTCCAGTTTTGGCTTCTCATGAGCCTTTTCACCTCTAGTCAATTCTCTATTTCCCCATTATTACCCAGGCTAATCCTCTAATATGCTTTGTTTGCTCACTATTTCATTTCATTGATTGATTTTGATAGCTAATTTTCAAGCATCAGTCATGTGCCAGACTTTGATACATCATGTTTTACTGGGGCAATGATCTTAAAAACATTTCTTGAGTATTTAAACTATTAAGGCTAACCTTTAACAAACATTTTCAACCATTCTGAAAATTCATGCTGTAGACATGTCCCCTCAGGATATGGTCATATTATTGCTAGTAATGTAAATCTCTTTCTTACAATATTTTTGAAATAATGGACACTACAGTATTGCCCATTTACCCATCATCGAACTCTTTCATTATCCTGTTTTGTATTATCTTCCTCTTTCAGCAATAAAAAACTATCAATTTCCATTTACTGCAAATTTGAGGTACTTTGGTACTCCAAAAGTTTGAGGAGGGTTGGAGAGATGGCTAAGCGATTAAAGGCTAGGCTCACAACCAAAAAATATAAAAGTTTGAGGAATATTTACAACTAATAAGATATATTTTACTTGAATTGTAATTTCTTGGGGGATCAAAGAATGTATGCCTCATGCTGTTTTCTTTTTGTCAACATTTAAACAGACATGATGGTTTGCACATCATTTAATAACAGATATTGTATTTCTATTCAAGTTCTCAGTCTCAGTCCTTATCATTTTTATCACAGTAGTCCACTCTACTTCTCCATCTTGAGTTGTTCTTGAGGGATTTTTAATACTTTGTTCACAGAAAATATAAAGAAAAATGATTGCCAACAGCCTAAGAAAGTGGTCCTTTAATCATTGGTTAGTCACGCAATTCTCCACCTTCTGGATAAAGTATTCTTGCTTTCTATATGGTGCATGCATGTGTGTGTGTGTGTGTGTGTGTGTGTGTGTGTGTGTGTGTGTATGTGTGTGTGTGTGTATCTGTCTATCTCTCTGTCTCTGTGTATCTCTCTCTCTTTCTCTCTGTGTGTGGGGGGTGTATTTGTTGTCTGTCTCTGTCTATGTGCATGTCTGTCTGTCTGTCTGTCTGTCTGTCTGTCAGTCAGTCAGTCCGTCTGTCTGAGTCTCTCTCTCTGTCTCTCTGGATGTGCATCTATATGTTTCTGTCTGTCTGTCTCTATGTATGTATTATGTATGCGTGAAGAAAATACCAGTTTTTCAGTATTGCCTACTTGCTAAAATTACCGTAAATTGGCCATTCAATGGCAATAAATACAGGTTAAGACTAAATAATTAATTATGGGAAGAAACAACTCAGTAAATGATAACACTAGTGGCTTTAAATTCCATACTGCTTTTCCTCATGCTGACCTTCACTGGCTCCCACATCTTTTCAGTCCAAGGAACTACATTGTCTTTTCTTTGCTGTCTTACCTGTCCCTCCAGCTTTTGCACCTTGGCTCACACTAGCTACTATTTGTCTTAAGTATTTCCTTTGTTTACTTCCATCTTTCTTTAACATTCGGGTTGTTTGAGAAAAACAAAACTACCTTATAAATCCACATTGGAGACATAAAGGAGAAAATGACTTGAGAAATGAGGACAAGTGAGGAGAATTAAAACTGGAGAGGAGCAGAGCTAATTTCATTCCTCTATCTTGGATCCCTGAAAGGAACTGTTTTACCTAGAGGATTGTGTTCTGATATCAGGCACTTACCTCCAGCCATTCACATCTCTATTACAATGCTCCCTGACTGGTTAATTGTTACTTGTCATTGAGCCAAAGCAAGGGGAAGGCAAAATAACCTAGGAAACTGCAGAATAACACTGCCAACAGAGATTTTAAACAAAACAAAGAGAAAAATCCAAATGTGTAGGCAGTAAGTCTGAAAAAGTATCTGTCGGGAAATGCTAGCAATGTGCCCAATTCTATATTTATCAGTTAATATTCCTATTTATGTATTTCACTCCTTCCCCTGTTAGCTACATTCACGTTTTATTCCAAAATGATGTTTTGAATCTAAATTCTCCAACCCTCAGAACTAAAATGATAATTGAACTAACATAACAAATGTCTCCTCTTTTCCATTTCTCCATCTTAAATTTTTCTTTGCACTCCTGACATTACAGAATAAAATTACATTTTTGCATATCATATCAAAACAAGTGCCACCACAATAATCATTTATTTCCCCGCATTTCGTTTCTTTTTAATGAACTTTCCCTGAGGACATTCTTACAATTGAGTATTTATTTATGATAAGCAACAAAAGAAGTCTTGATTGCTCCAGCTGTGACAGAAAGGCTCAGTTTGATAAGCACACAGTAGATGAAACAAGTAATAAAAATAATGATAATCATTTGGATACTCGGGAATTTGAAGAAACAAAAAGAAATGCAGAGACTGTGGGTGAAGATTTACTATTTTCCATCATCCAGTAGAATATTTTACATCTATTATCAAAATATTATGCACTTTCCATACCAAACTATCAAAGCTCACCATAAGTTACCTTTTAAATTTTTTTGATAAAATATCATAATAATGATCCTGGGAATCAAATTATTATTGGTTGAGTACCTCGTAGACCATGTTTATAGTAGGTAAATCTTTTCAATTAATTTAATTCATACACTTTTGGTCTCTCATATGAAGTAACATAATAGTCATCTTTCTTCGTCACTAATTAAATATTTTAATCTGGAAGGATGAGATCTCTAAAGATGAGTGCAACGAGTCTAAATATCAATTACATGGCAAAAGGATCTGCTGGTGTCAATGGAAATCCATTCATTAAATCATGTATACTATATTCTCAGATGAACAACAACAATGGAAACAATAAGTGTGACAACAATTCCTGAATAAGAGTTATAATGAAGGGATAAGAGTCTGTTCTAGCTTCGGTTTCAGCATTGTTCCATGGAATTACGTATCATAAAAATATGCTACTCTCTCTTTCTGTTTCTATCTCTTTGTGTTTCTGTTTGTCTCTGTATGCATATTTCCATGTGCATGGGAAGTGGGTTTGTATGCATTTATGTGAGGGTAGGTGTGCATTTTATGCATATATGCGTACATGCACATGTGTTTTTGTATACATGTGAAAGAATATTGCTACCATAGGAATGGACGTTGGGAGCCCATCCCACATGGAGTGATAATATCACTGAGCCTCAACACAAGAGGGTTGGCCTAGGCCCTATCCCAAAGAATACAACAGACTTTAAAGACCCCCTATGAAAGATCTCACCTTCCCTGGGGAGCAGAAAGGGTGTGAGATAGGTAGGGTGTTAGTTGGGGGGGAGTGGAGGGGAGGGAGAGGGACCTGGGATTGTAATGTAAAATAATTTTCTTTCTAATAAAAAAGAAAAAAAAACTCAGAAGTGCATATGAAGGCCATTCCTCAGATATGTATTGGGCTTTTCATTGCATTTAGTAGCTTACCTCACTTTTAAATCTTCCCCACTATAAAAAAAAAAAAACTTCAATTTTCTTCCTTAGTGTATATAACTAAAGAAATTATTTCATAAATTTTCTTTGCAAAAAAAGTACAAATAATTAGTCAATTGCCTGACAGTGAATACAATAATCACACAAACATTGGCAATTCAGATTTTATTCTAAGGGAATTAGTGATGGATGCTTGTGATACAGAAAACAGCTGTCCTCCTGGTCAGTACAATATTTTGAACATACCTTCTCAGTGTAAATTTAGAATAACTGAGCTCTTGTTTGGTGTGATTTAGATGGGAATGTTATCAGAGTTTACCGGAAAGGAATCATCAATTATCATAATCATATATACAAGTAGAATGGGGCCACTAAATGTGAATAGCAAAATCATAATATCTTTAGCACATGTAGAGACTGTATGAGTGTAGGGAACAAAAATATTTTCTACAATGATAAAAATAGGGAAGATTAAAGGAAAGGTACATTAATGAGAATAATTTTCATTTAAAAGCAACATAAACACCATAAAAGGGGATACAAACAAATTTCTTACTTTGGCAAGATATGTATAGCATACAAAACTGCCTACACATGTAATTAAATACATATACAAAATATATACATATGTGAAATAATAAAAACAGCCCAGTAGAAATTACGAACAGGTTTTAGTATCTTCTTCATGTAAGAAGAGAAAATAAGTTCTATTTAAGTATAATATCAAGAAAATACAGATTTGCATCCACTGTTACCTACAAAGAAACAGCTGACCATATGAAATGTGAGGTAGGACATAAAGTGGTAGACATATTCAAGATGTTCACTTGACTGCTTCAGTTGTGGTGTGCACCAAGAATAAGATGAGCTGTTTTGGGGAGCAGCAAAAAAATTGGAATTAGCTTATACACTTTTATTTTAGAATAAAGAGAGTCTATAGTTGTCATCCAAAGTACATCTACAAACATAGTATTGAAAAAAAGGAATTTCTTGTTTCTGTGGTACAACAATGACCAAAGAAACTCATGGAGAAGGATTTGTGTCAATTTGCTGTTGCACAGCATAGTCCAACACTGAAGGAATTTAAGTTAGGAGCTGAAGGCAGGGACATGGAGGCAGAAATTGAATCAGAGATTATAAACAAATGCTGTTTTCTGGCTTGTCCTCATGGTTTGGTCAGCCTTCTTATAGTACCCAGAACTGCCTGCTCAGATGTGCCCCTACCCATAGTTAGATGGGCCCTCTCCTATCACTAATTGAACAAGAAAATAGGACAAAGAAAAAAATCACACTAGACAATCTGTAAGAAACATTTTGTTCCTCGTGGCTCCCACTTCCCAGGGATTCTAGTTTGTATCAAGTCAACCAAAACTAACCAGCACAGAGAACACACATGACATAGTAGATGAAACCATGATTAAAAAGATGTCAATAGAAAGAAAATATCCTTTTGACATAAAACCTGCAGAAAAGAAAGGGCACCCGAACAGCAGCCTCTTACCTGGGCAAGGTTTAGCTTGTGAGTGGAGGCAGCCTCTAAAGCCCTGGCAATGATTTCCTTTATGAAGTGAATTCCCCACACATGAATATTTTTTTCCTTAAAATGGTGCATGGATGCTCCATACCACTCACACATGACAATGGAGAGAAACTCAAAGCAAAAATCCAAATGAATAATAGCTGCCACTGAAGTAGGCCAACACCTGTGGAATTTGTGGACAGAGTTGAAAAACTTCCAAGTAATACACTAAATGGTACTGATGTCCATTAGTTTATGACTGTTCCTAGTAATTCTGTTTTTATTCACTCACAATAGTTAAGTTAATGACAGATGAAAGAAACTGTTCCATGCTAATCCACCTTGGTGAAATGACTTAACTGGAACGGTGAATATTACTGTCATAGTGTGAGAGTGAGCTAAGCTATTATATTATACTTCAGTAAACTTCTGGGTATGTCTGCCATGGATTATATAGATGCAGTTAACTGAGGTCAGAAGTTCCACTGTGAATGTGGGTGACATCATTCAACAGGCTGATGTTATACACTACATAAATTGGAGAAAGCTAGTGAATGACCAGTATCCATCTTTGCTTTCTGAATGTGGCTGAATGTGACCTGCTGCCTCTTCAACACCCCTGCTGTCATGCCTTTTCCACATGATGGACTGTATCCTGTAATTGTTACCCAACTTAAACCCTTCCTCCCTTGTTTCAACTTCTCAGAATTTCATCCCCCAAACAGACACTACGGATTATTTCTGAGGTCATGGATCATTCATGGACCACTGGACCTTCAGAACACCCTTATCTCCTTGCACAATTGTTGACCCTTTATATGCCATGAGGGAGAGAAGGGCTTTTGGGAGTCTCATGAGCTTTGAATGCCAAGAGCTTCCCTTCCACCAGGACATGTTCATTTCCTTGTCTTATAAGAATTCTATATGATTATACAATTTTTCAAAATCATGTCATGCACCAGAAAACAGATTTCCATAACACACATCTGAAATATTTTTAGTTATAACAGGAATATTTTATTATTGGGGGTGCAAAAACAAATGGGGTATACTCTGACATAATTATACTTGTTGAACATGGGTTCTTATTTTTACTCTTGTTAAAAAAACTTGAGAATTTTATAAGTATTTAATATGTATCAAAACCTTTACCATGTATCATCATTCTTTTTTTCCAGTTCTTACAGATTTTCTTTTGTTTTCCATTTTTTTATTTTTTTATTTCTTTTTACATTCCGATCACAGTTGTCTCTCCCAGCTCACCTGTCTCCTCTCACCCTCCCTCACCTCCCCCCCTAGCCCTCTCACAGTCCACTCCTCCTCATGGGAGAGGCTCTGGAACCTGCCCCAACCTATTGTATTTTCTTTCTTAAATGCAGGTTCTTTCCTCTGAAATTTCTTTTTTGTTTCATTTTATTTTTTGATTTTTTATTTTAATTAGAAAGAAAATTATTTTACATGTCAATCCCAGGTCACTTTCCCTCCCCTCCTCCCCTGCCCCCCCCACTAACACCTTACCTATCCCATACTCTTTTTGCTCCCAAGGGAGGGTGAGGCCTTCCATAGCAGTTCTTCAAAGTCTGTCTTATTCTTTGGGATAGAGCCTAGGCCAACCCCCTTGTGTCTAGGCTCAGGGAGTATCCCTCCATGTGGGATGGGCTCCCAAAGTCCATTCCTATGCTAGGGATAATTACTTATCCACTAAAGAGGTCCCATAGATTTTCAAGGTCTCCTCACTGACATCCACATTCACGGGGTCTGGATCAGTCCTATGCTGGTTTCCCAGGTATCAGTTTGGGGACCAAGAGGTCTTCCTTGTTCAGGTCAGTTGTTTCTTTGGGTTTCACCAGCCTGGTTGTGGATCACTTTGCTCATCAGTCCTCCTTCTCTGAAACTGGATTCCAGTTCAGTTCAAGGTTTAGCTGTGGTTGTCTGCTTCTACTTCCACCAGCTTTTAGATGAAGGCTATACTACATCTTATGAATTAGTCAAATTGTCAGATAATGACACCTTTTGTGTGAGAAGATAGACCTCTATCTTCTTCTGTTCATGTAGAAATTGAGAAAGAGAGTTAAATAGCCTCTCCTTTACATATATCAAATTTACCATATATAATATGGAGGAATGGTGTTTATCCGTATGCCTTCTACAATCAAGACCATTAGATGTTCATTTCATGACTTTAATGCCTGAAAACAATATTTAGTAGTGCTGTAGTTTATAAACCCAAAATTGTGTTTCTTTGTTCCTTTGGCAAAAAGAAACCAGGGTGGCTAGTTAGGACTCTGTCATTTAGCAACCTACCACATGTGAATGGTCAGTTAATGGGAGATCTAATATGCATATTCTGGGAGGGGGTGGCTAAATGAGTTTAGAAGGATCATTCCAATCTGTAATTCCTTAGCACTTACCAAGCTGCTCCTGTCATCAGGCACTGAAATCAGAAATGAGAAGGACAGTCTATTATTAGCAACAGGCTTCTGATTAATATTTGAAGCTAAGGGAGCTTGTTTTCCAGTTAAGATATAAAAGCTGTCTCTTGAGGTGGGGCTGTTAGCATTCCAGGAATGAGAAAAGGTTATCATTAAGGAGGCATTAGTTCCTGATGACCACAGTGGAGTATTGTTGGCTGGCCAGCAGGCAAAATCTATCACAAGGTCACTCTCAGCAATGACACGCCATATGTTCTAATCGAGGAGAGCTACACACTTCCTCTGTTGTCACCCTTTGATTCTAAGCAGTGATGAGAGAATAGATAGTGGTGTGAGCATAGTACAAATTTTAGTATTTATGATACATTCAGAACTTCATTTTGTTAGTGTGAGCTCACACATGTGGTTTGTTGTTTTGTGAGTATATGTGAGCATGAACACAGGTGTACTCATATATTCTGGACAATATCTGTAAAAATGAAAGTTAATTTTGGATTTTAAAAAATATAAAAATATATTAGCATCAATATGCCATCTTTACTTAAATTATGATCCTCCTTGTATAAAGATACCAGAGATTAAGATGCAAACTTGTGCCTGGTTTTAGTACTATGGATATCTAACAAAGGCTTACATTGTGCCTGGTTTTAGTACTATGGATATCTAACAAAGAAATTCTTCTTTGTTCTCTTCCTCTTGGTCAATATAAAATGCTTCATCCATTTCTTTAGAAAAGGTGGGAGGTCTGTTGATAATGATGGAGACAAATTTTGAACAGTCCTGAGTGTTTCTGAGTTCTTTAACTTACAACCAGGGTCTTCAATTCAGATCCCAAGTGTCCCTGCACATAAAATAAGTTTCTCCTTACCCAATCACTGTGAAACAGAAGAAAGCAATTTGTATGAAGGTGTTCTGAAAGCTGGAATAGGGTATGCTGCTTGGCTGAAATCAACTGTTATTGTCACTAACAAGAGTGTAGACACTATGTTCAGTTTCCTGTGCCTACAACTAAGGAAAATAATGTGTACAAAGTATGTACATACTATGTATTGAATCTGTGAATAAATCAATGTGTATAAGCATAGATAGTTGTAAACTCTCATGTCTACATATTGAGACTGTCATTATAATTTTGATTACAGAATAGAATTTTCCAAATTGTAACTTCAGAATTTTAATTTGCATTTACCTTATACTTACTATCTGTAAGTAATTCCATTCCTGTTATCCATTCATCTATTCATCTATCCCTCCACAGATAACATATGTAACAATAATGTACAGAATTTCACTAAGCAATTCTTAACCCATTCTCTCTAAGTACTTATTTCTTATCTTTGACAAATATATGAGATGGATTTATTTATGATGCAAGAGTAGAAAATACCATTTACTTGTCTTACAGGTACCTCTAAAATTTAAACCATTTAAAGTGTAAAATGTCCCCCTATTCCTGATCATTCAATGGAACATCCTTCCTCTACTCACAGATTCAAACCCCACTGTGCTATATTCTATCCAACCCCCTCTCAGAATTTGTCCCTAAACAGTTTAAATAACCTTTGCTCCTTCTCTTTGTCATCTGCCCCACAGTAGAAACAACTTCTTTAGACTTATATTAAGCCTTAGGATCTGTGGGAACAGCTAGAAGGACAATTAGTACAAGGTGGCAAAGATGCAGAAAAGGATAATGGGTTGACCGCCTGTGAGATTGGCCTTCTGTTCCTTTTCTCATGAACCAATTGCAGAACTAAAGAGAAATACTCTCAGCCCTTCAAGGTCTAGATTAAGTCACCCTTCAGTGTTTGCCTGTCTGCTTGAAATATCAGCACATCTGCAATGACTTCTCCAGGAAAAAAAGGAAAAAAATGCAAAGGAAAGAAATTAAAAAGTACTTTGACACCACAAGGTTGTTTTATTCAGAAAACAAACTTTAAACAGGGTGAAAGAGTCCATTTGTCATCCTGCTTTCTTATTTCCAATACTTCCTCTCTTTACTCAACCCTCAATATAAATATATATTAAAAATTTACAAGTGTGTGCACTAAAATTTATTAGTATCATACATTAATAAATATTAAGAATCAAGATAAATTACAAACATTTTTATGTATTCTGATTCATGTACCCTGAAATATAAATATATATGCATATATATAAACGTTATCGCTTGCATGAATCAAAACGATCCAGTTCTTTCCAATTTATCTTATTATTTAATATTCATTAACACATACTTCACTCCTATAAATGCTGGGTGCTCACTGATTGTTATATGTTTGGAGGACACTGGAGTCAGTTCCATAAGCGGAAAGCAAAGACTGTGACATTTATTCATTGGACTCTGAAATGGATCTGTAGCGTAAGAGAATGAAATAAAGCTGTGGTACTCAGAGGTGTAAACAACAAAACCCACATCAGATACAGCAGCTTAGGATGATGGTGTTATCTTTTGTTTGTTTCATTTGCTCTGCCATCAAGGTTATGTTAACCTTCCTTTAGAGCCTTTTATCCACAATTCAGTGTCTTCCCAGTCCTAGGCACCCAGTACTCTCCCTTTCACCTGATGTTTCTTGTAAAAGAAAAATGACATAATAAATATGTTCGTATTTATTTAATGTGATATTTGTTTCAGTACAATTTGCATTCTAATGAAGACACTGGGTAGAGGGCAGCACTTAACGCATATAAATAAAGCATTAATGGTGGGAATTCAGACATAGAGTAGGAGATCTTTAGGGGATTAGAGGGCATGACAGTAACACTCAACTCATATTAATTAGAACAGCATGACAGTGCTGAGACAGACAGTCAAAACTGCACCGTGCTGCTCTGCCAGTACAGTGTGTGTGCTTGGGAGATACTATGCTGTGTGAGTTTGCTAGGAAAACTTGTCTTGAAGAGGAACACAGATGTAGATTGTAGTTGTCCAGGCTGCAAAACATTCAGCATTTCTCATAGCTTCTGTGCTGAGAAATTTGATCACTGCCCAGATGAGCTAGAGTTCAACCACACAGCAGACTCTTGACTCCCTGACAGACTGTATAAATGTTAGTATCTATGGTTTTTGTCTTAAGCTGTTTTTGCATTTCTGACCTTAATCAATGGTATGGATTCACTATTTTCTTTATTTCTAAACATCTGCTGCTCATATAGAGAAAGTGTTTAACTTCCATCCAATGCTTGAGTCTTCATACAGTGAAATATGAGATGGTAAATCCACACATTGATGACAACTGTGTGCTGGTTCTGGGGACAGTGTTGGTGATAATGAAAAATGTGCATCCAGGGTAATCCCATGTCAAGTATGAAGCTTTGATTGGAGCATTGGGGCTTCTTTGTACATGATACCTTTTTAAAACATTTTTACAATCAATTTAAAATCACAACATTAACAAATCCTCTATCTTTATTTACAGGTCAATGTTTATGAATGTGTTTTCATTCTCATTCCTCTTAAGATCGCTACCCCATGCCCATGCATCCACATAAATTTTGATGGGAAAGAAGGGGATGATCTTTCTTTCAAAGCAAGTGAGGTGTTAACTCCTTCACACAAGAGGAAATAGAGTTTTCTGAGAAATCCAGGTGATTTACTTTGCTTCGTTTATATGTCTCCAGAAAATTCTATCTATATTAGTAGTGCTACAGGTGCTACAGGTGAGAAGCCATGTGAAAGTTGTCAGAGCAAGTACATGTATGTGGAGCATGCCATTCTTTCCCATCTCATTCCTTAGATGAGTAGTCCAGATGTGTCTATTACCTGAGGTTTCCTGCATTCTTACATCTTGAAAGTAACATATACTTTATGAATAAATCTTTAAGCCAATGTGCCGGAGCCCTGCCGCCATATTAAGGTCCCAAGTAACACACAGGGACATATATTAGGTACAATGCTGCTGGCCAATGACTAGGACTTCTTAATCTATATATTTTATAGAGACTTATCTGATCGAGGATGCAGGTGGCATGCATCATCTCTTGTCAGGGTCACATGGTGGCTCCAGAGAAGAGAGGGGAGGAGCGATTTCCTATTTTCCCCTGCTTATATTCTGAGTCTGCCGCTATGTCACTTCTTGCCTGGATCACAAGACTTTTCTTTACTGCATTTCCCAGAATCCTCCTTCTCTCCTAGGCCCACCTACCTTGCTTCCCTATTGGCCAACAGTACTTTATTCATCAACCAATGAGACAAACATACACAGAAGGACATCCCCCATCAATATACAATGTGAATAGTGCTTTGTTTCTTTGTGATGTTGTGAGATGTTTCATGTCATAGAGAATATGTGCTGTGGTCATAATTTGTACATATGTTCAAAGATCAAAATTTTGCCTGGAAATATAAGCAACTTATGCATTGGGTATTTTGGTGTAGTGACAGAATAAAAAGGAAATACAGGATGTACTGAAGATGTCATCATCAGTACATCATCAGTACATTATCACTACACAGTGTTGATTCAACCACCAGCTGGAAGTCTCTGGTTGCTCATATGTATTATAGCATATTAATTCCCATTCAAAAGCACAAGACTGCTTCATTTTCCTGTAATACAAAGTGACATGTGTTATGTGGATCATCTGGAATTAAAGTGTACAAGACCATCATATTTCTATAGGTAAATGTCTTCAGTTTCACTTGCTCTGAAGGGACCCATGACCATAGCAACTTTTATAAAAGAAAACATTTAATATGGGTGGCTTACAGCTTCATGGAGGGAAACATGGTGGCATGCAGGCAGACATGGTGCTGGAGAAGGAACTGGAAATTCTACATCTTGATCCATAGGCAATAGGAAGTGAACTATCATCCACAATGGACATAGATTAAACATAGGAGTCCTTAAATCCTGCCCCCAGAGTGACACACTTACTCCAACAAAGCCATACCTCCTAATAGTGTCTTTCCCTTTGGGGGCCTTTTTATTCCAAAACACACAGGAAATCATTGAGTATCTTGTTTTATATGTCAAGACCCTATATACATACTGTATAATTTTCAAAAACTTCACAAAATAAAAATGTTATGAAGGTAAATATATACAGTAAAAAATGTTTTGATATAGAAGCATCAACAGCATACAATGTTGACAAAAGACATTTGAGACCTCTGTCTACCCTAAATACCCAAAGAGCAAACCTTCACTTGCAGAAGAAGCAAATGATTTTGTTGCTATAAGCCCTTCATCACAGCTTTCCATGGTTTCCTCTTTATTGTTCCAATCCTATAAAGCATGTTACATCAACATGCATCACTATTCAAGGCTCTCTCTTGTCTAATATAACATTCCTTTTTAAAGAAAATGCATCATGAAGGAGTATGTCATTTTAATTATTGTTGAAAATGATATAAGCACATAGTTGTAAGTAATACATATGGGATATTTTTAGCATCATGGACTCAAAGCATTTTCCTCAAAACAGTAGGAAAAAGTAAAATAGGGGGATAGAGATATGGTCCAGGTAACCTGTATTTCACACAAGCCTCATGAGTTGAGATCTGATCTCTAAAACACAATCATACATGTATACATACACATATGGACACACCAACATCCACAAAAATTACAGATACAGAAAGCAATAGAAAAGTGAACAAAACATATATGTCTGTGGAGCTATATGAGCTATACAAGGAAAGTATCGGTGACTTAACTTCTGACTCCAGCTGAACTTGCTATTGAGTTCATGCCAACATTATACAACATAGTTTAAAATATGTTGAACAGATAACTTACGGATGGTTAAAGTTAGAGCTCAAGAGACTTCTTACTACAGACAGGAGCAGGAAGCACTGCCACTTTCAACATTCACTGAGCAAGGAAAGGGCATTATTATTCTTTAGGTTGGTTGATGGACTTCCTTAAGTAGGACAGACTCTGAAGGCAGATCTCACCCTGCAGTTTGAAGTATCTGTCATTAACAATTCTTAACTTTATTGATATTTGCAACAATAATCCTGGCTTTCTCTACATGGGAACTTATTTGTAGGTGCCTAATAACAGACTGGAGTAACAGATGATTGAGTCTTATGTACAACTAAAGAATTCAGAGGATGGAGTAAATCATTCTTAACTGTCAAGGGCATGTACAACGTAAAGGATATTAGAAGATGTATATTCTTTTTGATATATATTCACTTTTCAAACCATCTTAAGACAAGAGATGTGTTATTTAAAACATGCTTTTCTTTTTTCCTCAGATCTCAGTGCATTTCTGCAGCCATTGCTTTTTCTCTGCCCCTTTCCAGTTTAGATTCTAGGAACTCAGCAGAGCCTTTGCTTGCCTAGCTCAGCCTTCACTGGTACAATTCACTAAGCTAGGGAAACTTGGCACAGGCTGTTTTATTCTGGTGCTCTTGAAGGTCATGAGCATTCTGTGCTCTCTGCAACCAATTAGACAGATCATATGCACAATTAATCCCCTAATCCCTCCCCTCAGTTAGACCATAGGAGAAAATACACATGCAGAAAGGATAATGCCTTCCAACATGTAAGACTCCTTTCATCTGAGGACCTCCACGTCCTTGTTACACATGTCCAAAGCTTCCTATCCCTCTTTCAAAATGGGTATTACAAGATTAATTTGTAGAAGGCAAAGGGGAGCAGGAAGACATTTGCAGACTTTCTTAAGAGCCTCCACTCAGGATAAACACTTGCCTATCACTGGCAAGTTTGGGGTGCCTGTGACCCGAGACCTGGAGGACATTTCAATACATGGGAGGCTTTCATTTATGACATGAAGTCTTCTTAACAGAAAATGGATATCTTAATTTTATCACAGTCATGGAGTTGAATAAGACTTTAGCCTTGGTGTCTTGCTCTTTCTTTGATAGAGTCTCTTATGGTTTTAAGCATGAGGGAGGGAAGGAATAGAGACACAGCTCCTCTCACTGTCTGGAAGAGGAGCTTTTGGGAGGGATGCTGGTGGGAGTATATGGCAGTGGGTTCACATTCTTATTCAGAATATTAAAGGATTTATGGAGGACTAGGAAATAAGTGTGAAGTAGCAAAGCAGTTCCTTAAAATTCACTTAGTTTCCCTTGTCTTGTTCACTTGTTTCACTCAGTTTCATTTTATAAGTAGGGGTCTTTATACTACCCCAGACTATCCTCAATGCATAGCTCAGGTAAATCAAGAATTTTGGGTCCACCTAAATACCACCAGAGGGCTGGTATGATAGGTGTACTCCAGTACACCAAGCTTGGTTTAGTTGTCTGAGGAACTAGGCATAATTTAATCCAACAGTAACATAAATGAAAGTCACAGTCTGCTGACATTAATGCAGAGGACTGTCTTAATACTTTCTTTGGAGTTACCTGTTTGAAACTGAAAGCAAGTATTTCCATGTATACAAGGTTATCAGTGCTATTATCAGTGTTTCTGAAAACACATTTGAATATTGTTGTAACACTAGCTTTTAGGAGAACATTTCTTGTCTGTCTCTCAAGGCCCATGGTAAAGGGATCTTTGAATACTCTGCATAAACCCATCATCCTGAGGAAACAGGTCAAGTACAGTGAATTCCGAGCCTTGGACTAGAACATTAGGACAGCATAGAAAAGTCCAGTGAAGCATTTGTCACACAGTTCCACTTGTCTGATTACAGCAAGGTCTTCCTCTAAGTCTCTCTTTGAGGAAAGGTCATGGTGTGGTATTTGTCTGTCCATGCTAGGCAGGCTCTCACGTATAAACCCAAGACATCCTTGGACCCTCAGGACTTAGCATTCACATTCTTTTTCTCACTCATCATCTCTATTCTCATATGCCAAGCAGAAAGTAAGTATAAACAGATGCCATTTGCTATCTAACAAATGTTTCTTCAAACTCTGCCATAACCTGGATTAGCTATTCTTCCTGGTTTGGAGAACCTGGCTCTGAATGAACAGTTCAGTAACTCAAGTACTATGCTAAGCCTATCAAGTCCTTCTCTGATTTCACTGTACATGTCAGTTCTTGGGTGTCCTTTGCCAGACATCACTGAGAGCATACAAAGCTTGAAATTTACTTTTCTTTGTCACACCTTTGTAACATTTGGTTCTCGGATGCTTAATAGCATTTCTAACAATATGTATCTGAGATAATATATCCTCTTCTTGGCCTCATTGCAGAGCATTTGTCTTCTCAGATATGAACTGGAACACTTTGTAATGGCCTGTCTTTACAGACAAGTACCATGGCATGACACAAGCTTGTAGAGTACTTCGTGGCACCTGCTGGCTACAGGGTTTTGTAAAATCTTTTAAAGATTTGGGGAGAATCAGTTAGAGTTCATCCCAACTGAATAATGAAAGTTGCAAACTAAACTCACAAAAACAAAATGTTTATCTGGTAAATATGCAAAATTTCCAGTTACAGAAGGCTGAATGAAGGAAGAAATAGCCCAGGATATGATAAGACTGTAACCCTGAATATCTGACTTGAGTTTACTTAAAGAAATAGCACAAATGAGCCAATGAATCACCCGGGAATTTTTGTCTACCTTGCCCACTGTAGTTTTTCATGTTTGTCCAATATTTAATCCTGAAATGTCCCACCCTAAGCTCCCTCCTTTGATGTGCACTTGACAGGATGCACTTGTTTGGAAGGAAAATAGTCTAAACTAAACCAGAGGTCTTGCAGCATATGACTCAGCCCACTTCTTATATCAGAGTTTCATTAATCAGTCTCCTTGGCTGTTTTTTAAAAGAAATATTACTTTGTTTTCAGATTATCATAACCTTATGTAAAATATGTCACAATCATTACCTGAGTTCCAGCAGTATGTGCATCACCCATTATCTCATCCATCTGCTGTCTAACAGTCTTATCACCATAAATTACATTTGAAAATTTAAAGTAGATGTTATCCATCCTATTATTATTGAACAACGGGGATGCACATGTTATTTAAATCAAAATACTCACTCTGCATTCACTAACGCCTTTCAATATCTTATGGGATATTCAATTGGCAAATTAGTAATGAAGTTCTGCCAAGAGAAATGATGCCCTTAAAAAATAATTTCAACACAAACCATTTCACAGAGAGTAAGCGTCTTGATAATGGTCGTGCTGATCCCTGCACAGCTGGGGGGAGAAGTGCTGCTTTTCAATCTATTCATTTTGACTCCTGAGTGTTTTGAAAATAAGGCGTTATCATCCTACCCATTGAATGAATCAAAATGACCTTTACAGATCTTTAAGGTCACATGCTAGTCTTCCCCATGGTCACTCCATTCCTGTTTGTTCTAGTTTCATCTCTGTAGCTGTAATAATAATCCCTTACTAAAGCCACTTAAAATAGGTAAGGGTTTATTTCAGTTTGCAGATTATACAGTCCATCATGAAGGGAAGTTGGAACATTAACTTGAGCAAGAACTTGGAACAGACACCATAGAGGAATTCTGCTTTCTAACTCTCTCTCTCTCTCTCTCTCTCTCTCTCTCTCTCTCTCTCTCTCTCTCTCTTTCTGTCTCAGGATCATGCTTATCTAGCCTTCTTAAAGAGCCAGGGCCACATGTCCATGCAATGATGCCACTGGCAGTCAGCTAACCCCTCCTAAACTAAGTAACAATCTAGAGAATCTTCCAAAGACATGTTCACAGGTGAATGTGATCTGAGCAATTCCTCAAATTAAAATGCCCTTCTCACTTGATTTTAAGATGTGTCAAGTTGACCTTTAAAACTAGCTAGGACACCACCCATACTCACTCTTTTACACTAAGTGAAATACTGACACAGAACTCCAGTGTATTGGTTGTTGTTGTTTTAATCAACTTGATACTAGCTAGCATCATTTGGGAAGAAGGCCTGGCAGTTGAGAACATGCCTCCATAAAATGGGTCTGTAGGCAAGTCTGTCTAGCATTTTCTTGATTAGTGTTTGAAGGGGTGAGTCCAGCTCACTATGCATGTTGCCATCCTTGCATAGGTGGTGCTGGGGTATGCTAGAGAGAATAGACTGAGCAATCCACAAGGAACAAACCAGTAAGCAGAATTCCTCAATAAAGTCTTTAGTTTCTGATTCCGGGTATCCCACCCCCTACTAATCCTGCTAAGAGATGGTGAGTGACCTGAGCATTTTAGTTGAAATACCCTTCCCAAGCTGCTTTTGGCTATGATATTATATCACTACATCCAAAACTGTAGCTAAGATACTCCCATGACATTATCACTGTCACCAAGAAAATAATACCATATGAGATGCTTGCTCAATACACAGCAATCAATACATTTTCCTGCAGTCTTTTGAGAGAGATAAGAAGTTGCGAATATAACCTTCTGATTGGCTAGATGCTTGGAATTCACCTTATGTAATTTATTAGATATTTAGCTGTGATCTGTAGGTGTTGTTCTCTCTGTTCCATCTACACAGTTTTTATTAAATTTATAGAGCTTTCTAGAAAATTCTCCTGGTCCATTGTGTTTGTTTATTGTGGATATGAATGCTCAAGTTCTTCAGCTGAATTTAGTAATTCTTGAATTCAAATATTCAAGTGCTGAATGCATTCCATTTCAACTTTGTCTGTCTTCTGATCTGCACCTGTAATAATGCCTAATGGATTAAAAACAAAATTAACAGAGGATGTTCCATAATCTTCAAGCTACCATGTCTGACACTATGCTGTCTGCATAGGTTAAGGGCTAAGTAACACTACCTCACACCATTAGATTGACATAAATATTACCTGACCAATAAAAAGGACATACAATCTCATGATAGCCATTCACACAGTTGGCTTTTTTCCTTTTTATATTAATTTATTTTTTACATTCCAATCTAGTTTGCCCTCCTTCCTCTTCTCTCACTCCTCCCACACACCCTACCTCCCATCTGCTCCTTGGAGAGCATAAGGCCATCTCTAGAAAGTCTATTAATTTTGTCACATCATCTCATTGATGCAGGAACAAGGCACCTCTCAATCACCAACACCCCCATGTCTAGGCTGAGCAAGGTATTACTCCATATAGAATAGGCTCTGCTAAGTCAGATTGAGCATCAGAGTTAGATCTTACACCCACTGCCAGTTGACTCATATTGTTCTGGCTGCACCATTGTCACCAATATTAAGGGATTCTAGTTTGATCTTCCGCAGGTTCCCCATTTGTCAGACCAGAGTGAGTCATCTTTCACTAGCTTGTGTCAGCTGACTCTTTGGGTTTCCTCATCATGGTCTTGACTCTATTGTTGATGTTATTACTCCCCATCACTCCAATTGTACTCCAGAAGCTTGGCTCAATGTTTAGTTGTGGATTTCTGTATCTGCTTCCATTTGTTTCTGGAAGAGGGTTCTAATTTCTTTGGGGTTATGGATTGTAGCCTGGTTATCTTTCATTAGCTGCTTGGTATCCACTTATGAGTGAGTACATATTATACTTGTTTTTCTGGGTCTCGGTTACCTCATTCAGGATGGTTTTTTGTAGTTCTGTCCATTTGCCTGCAAATTTTAGGATGTACCACTGAGTAGTACTCCATTGTATAAATGTACCACATTTTCTTTTTCTATTCTTCAGTTGAGGGGCATCTAGATTGTTTCCAAGAACTGACTATTATTAATAATATTGCTATGAACATAGTTGAGCAAATGTTCTTGTGGTGTGAATGTGATTCCCTTGGGTATGTTCCCAAAAGTGATGTTGCATGGTCTTGAGGTAGGTTGATTCCCAATTTTCTGAGAAATCACCATACTGACTTCCATAGTGGTTAGTACAAGTTTGCACTCCCATCAGCAATGGAGTAGTGTTCCCCTTTCTCAATATCCTCTTCAGGATAATTTGATATTGGTGGCTTTGATATTAGCATGCTGATAGTTGTAAAATGGAATCTCAGAACAGTTTTATTTGCATTTTCCTGAAGACTAAGGATGTTGAGCATTTCCTTAAGTGTCTTTATGCCATTTGAGGCCATTCTGTTAAGAATTTTCAGTCTAGATCTGCACTCAATTTTTAATTGGTTTATTTCATATTATGAGGTCTAGTTTCTTGAGTTCATTTTATATTTTGGAGATCAGTCCTCTGTCAGATGTGGGGTTGGTGAAGAACTTTTCCCATCAAATAGGCTGCCATTTGTCTGGTTGACCATGCTCTTTGCTTTACAGAAGCTCCTCAGTTTCAGAATGTCCCATTTTTTAATTGTTTTAGTGTCTGTGCTACTGGTTTTCTATTTAGGAAGTGGTCTCCTGTGCCTATGCATTCAGGTGCATTTCCTACTTTCACTTCTGTTAGATTCAGTGTGGATGGGATTAAATTGAGATCTTTGATCCAATTCTATTTGAGTTTTGTGCATGGTGATAGATATGCATCTACTTATATTCTTATAAATGTTGACAGCCAGTTATACCAGCACCACATGGTGAATATGCTTTCTAGTTTTCATTTTAGATTTTTTAGATTCTTTGCTTGAAATTAGGTGTTGATAGGTATGTGGATTGATATCAGGATCTTCAATTCAATTCTACTGGTCCACTGGTCTGGTTTATGTCTATATGAAGCTGTTTTCATTACTATATATCTATAGTAGAGCTTGAAGTCAGGGATGGTGATACTCCCAGATGATCCTTTACTGTACAGGATTGCTTTGGATATGCTGGGATTTTTGTTTTTCCATATGAAGTTGGGTATTGTTTCAAGGTCTCTGAAGAATTGCGCTGGGATTTAGATGGGGATTGCATTGAATCTGTAGATTACTTTTGGTAGGATTGCCATTTTTACAATGTGAATCCTACCTATCCAAGAGCATGTGAGACTTTCCATTTTCTGATACTTCTTTAATTTCTTTTATTAAAGACTTGAAATTCTTGTCATACAGATCTTTCACTTGTTTGGTTAGTCACCTCATTATATTTTGTTATTTGTGGCTTTTGTAAAGTGTGATCTTTCTCTGATTTCCATCTCAGCCCATTGTCATCTGTATATATGAGAGTTACTGATGTTTTTGAATTAATCTTTTATCCAGTTGCATTAAAGAAGGTGTTTATAAGTTGTAGGAGTTCTATAGTAGAATTTTGGGGTCACTTATGTAAACTATCATATCATCAGCAAATAGCAAGAGTTTACTTCTTTCAAATTTTTATCCTCTTGATATCCTTTTGTTGTCTTATTGCTCTCGATAAACTTTTGAGTGCTATCATGAATAGATATGGAGAGAGTGGACAGACTTTCTTTTTCCTGATTTCTGTGGGATTGCTTTGAGTTTCTCTCCATTCAGTTTGATGTTGGATTAGTATATATTGTCTTAATTATGTTTAGGTATGTTTCTTGTAACCTTGATCTTTCCAAGAACTTTATCACGAAGGGGTGCAGGTGTTTAATACATTTAATGGTTATTAATATTTCTTTGGAAAGTAAGATTTTGTTTGTTTTAGATAGGACTGACAAGATGCTTCAACATGTAAACCTCATAACCAAGTTCCCCTCCTGGAATCTGCAGTGGAAAAAGAGAAACAACTTCGAAAATGTAACTTCTAACATCTTACTTTCTGTGACACATACTAATAATAAAGAAAAAGTTTAAAAAGAAAACATGTTTTTCTATTTCCACTTGTTTATATCCGTTCAAAAATCAAGAACTATTTACTGAAGAAAAACCTAAAGGGGAGGATTCATGATTTGGGCAAAAATCTTTATTACAAATGGATGTTGTTTCCATTTTAAATTGATTTTGAGGTTAAATTTGTGTTTATTGACATGTAATTAATTAGCATAGAGATAAATTACAAGCAAGATGCTACCATTAGATAAAGGACTATAGGTTATCATAAGTAAGAAAAATATTTCATATGGAAGTTACAGAAGATCCCATTTTTCAGATTCCTTAAGCTTTCTGTAGAAAAATCCGTACACTTAGAAAAACAAATAGATCTTGAGATTAAGCTCAGCTCAGATGTGAATTCACAGTGACCTTCAGTTACCAAGACCACTGAGTGCTGAGACTAGAGCACAGGGCTCATCACACTGATTTGCAACTGATCACAGTACCCTTGTATTGATGACATGCTTTTGCTCTACACAGCAGCTGATGTGACTTATCTTCTTGTAAACATATGAAACAGTTAAGGTATTAAGTAATGATATATATGAGAACTGCTACAGGCCTTTTGTTTGTTAATGAATTCAGAGTCAAAGATATGGGAGGTAGTAAGAGGGACTGAGAGTAGTATTTGGAGATTTTTTATTTAGTTAGTTTTTTGTTGTTGTTTTTGTTGTTGTTGTTCCTATTTTTATTTAAATTAGAGACAAACTTGTTTTACATGTTAATCCTAGTTCCCTCTCCCTCCCCTTCTCTCCTGCTCCCCACTAACTCCCACTTTCCCCTTTCTGCTTCCCAGGGAAGGTGAAACCTTACATAGGGGATCTTCAAAGTCTGTCATATATTTGGAACATGGCCTAGGGCCTCCCCAAGTGTGTCTATGCTGAGAGACTCTCTCTATGGGGAATGGGCTCTCAAAGTCCATTCATATGCTAGGGATAAATACTGATCTACTATCAGAGGACCCATAGATTGCTCAGGCCTCCTCACTGACACCCACATTCAGGGGTTCTGTATCAGTCCTATGCTGGTTTCCTAGCTATCAGTCTGGTGTCCATGAGCTCTCCCTTTTTCAGGTCAGGTGTTTCTATGAGTTTTACCAGACTTGTCTTGACCAGTTTGCTCATGACTCCTCTGTAACTGGATTCCAGTTTAGTTCAATGTTTAGCCGGGGGGAGTCTGCTTCTGCTTCCATCAGCTACTGGATGAAGGCTCTGGCATGGCATATTAGGTAGTCATCAATCACATTATCACAGAAGGGCATTTAAGGTAGCCTCTCCTTTATTGCTTAGATTGTTAGGTGGTGTCATCCTTGTGGATCTCTGAACATTTCTCTAGTGAAATATTTCTCTTTGAACCTATATTGGCTCACTCTATTATGGTATCTCTTATCTGGCTCTCCTCCATTCTTCCCCCAACTCAATCCAGCTCCCTCATGCCCTCCTCTCCCCTCTTCTTTCCCCTTCTCTTTCTCCTAACTCCTTCTCCCCTCTTCCCATGCTCTGAATTTTCTGAGGAGATCTTGTCCCTTTCCCCTTCTCCACAGGACCATGTCCTGCTTGTTTCCAAGGTATTCTGGTAATGTGGATTATAGGCTGGCAATCCTTTTCTCTATGTCTAAAATCCATATTTGAGCAATTACATACCATTATTGTCTTTTGTGACTGCGTTACCTCACTCACTATGGTTTCTTCTAATTCCATCCATTTGCCTGCGAATTTCAAGATGCCATTGTTTCCTCCCCCCGCCCCCACTGAATAGTACTCCATTGTGTAGATGTACCACATTTTCTCTAACCATTCTTCAGTTGAGGGGCATCTAGGTTGCTTCCAGGTTCTGGCTATTACAAATAATGCTGCTATGAATGTAGTTGAACAGATGTCCTTGCTGTATTAATGTGCATCTTTTGGGTATCTGCCTAAGAGTGGAATTGCTGGATCTTGTTGTAGACTGATTCCCGTTTTCCTGAGGAACTGCCATACTGATTTCCAAAGTGGCTGCACAAGTTGGCACTCACACCAACAGTGGAGGAGCATTCCCTTTCTCCACATCCTCTCCAAAATAAGCGATCATTGGTGTTTTTGATTTTAGCCATTCTGACAGGAGTAAGATGGTGTCTCAGACTTGTTTTGATTTGCACTTTTCTGAAGGCTAACGATGTTGAGCTCTTTCTTAAGTGTCTATCAGCCATTTTAGACTCTGTATTGAGAATTCTCTATTTAGTTCTGTATCCCACTTTTTAATTGGTTTATTTGGTATTTTGTTGACTAACTTCTTGAGTTCTTTGTATAGTTTAGAAATCAGCCCTTTGTCAGATGTGAGGTGTGTGAATATCTTTTCCAATTCTGTGAGCTGCTGTTTTTGTCTTGTTGACTGTGTCATTTGCCTTATAGAAGCTTCTCATTTTAGGAGGTCCCATTTATTAATTGCTGATCTCAGTGTCTGTGATACTAGCATTTTGTTTATGAAGTGCTAATACCAATACTCCTCAAATTGTTCCACACAATAGAAGCAGAAGGGTCATTGCCAAACTTTTTTTTTTATTTTGAGGCTACAATTACCTTGGTAATCAAGCCACACCAAGAGAATACTAAGAAATATAACTACAGACAAATATTCTTTATGAACATCGATGCAAAAATACTCAATAAAATAATGGTAAATCAAATCCAAATACACATCAGAGAAATCATCCACAATGATTAAGTAGGCTTTATCCCATGGATGCAGGGATGGTTCAACATATGAAAATCTAACAATGTAATCTACTATTTAAACAGACTGAGAAAGAAAAAACACATGATCATCTTACTTGATGCTGAAAAAGCTTTTGACAAAATCCAACACCAATTCCTGATAAAGGTCGTTGATAGATCAGGCATAACAGCAACATTCTTGAATATGATAAAAATCAATATACAGCAAACCAACAGCTAACATCAAAGTAAATGGAGAGAAACTCAAAACAATTCTTCTTAAATCAGGAAAAAGAGAAGGCTGTCCAATGTCTCCATATGTCTTAAATAATGTACTTGAAGTTCTAGCTAGAGCAATAAGACAACAGGAAATCAAGGGGATAGAAATTGGAAAGGAAGAAGTCAAACTTTCAGAGATTTTATGCTAGTGTTTTTCATCATTTAGTGATATTTAGATACCCACCGTTTCTAACATCATAATTCTGTTCTTGATTGAAGTGTATCATAGACACACTTTTTAGTATTGTGCTGAATATAATTCTTTTTTCAAAATTAAAATTCTATCATTTTGCTTCAAAAGGAATCTGTGGTTCATATTACTCCAAACTGCCTTGTAATTAAGAAAGTTGGATGGTCTTCACACATAGATCTTTCTTGGTTGGATATAGAGTTTGAAAGATTTCAAAAATTTTCCTCTGTAATATGGAATCTCATGAAAGATTTCTGAGTCTACATCAGTGCAGAGAGAATTAACTTGTTCTAACCCTTTAAGGCTTATCTCTTAATGAACACAGAATCCTGTTGAGGAAACACATTTGATCCACACCTTCCTGCATCCTCCTAGTCACTATTCAGTTTTAATTTTGGAGCCTTAAAAACTTATTTTTGGGATCAGAATGCAAAAGTGAAAAAAAGAGCTGAAATATCCACATTGTTCTACATATTTATACTTCCATGTGTTGGCCACTGTAAATGATATACTTGTCGATGATTTTGAAAGTTCTATTGACTTTATTGTATTTCACTGGATTCCAGTAGAAGATACATACCTAGCTTGGTGAAACTTTTAAATTGAACCATGGGCAAGTTTCTTTGTCTTTTGTTTATTTATGTATTTTTTTATTTGGTACTTGTTTGGTTAACTTTTTATATTAAAAAACAATTTGATAAATTTCTCTGATTTAAAAAATTGGTTAAACCATCCCAAAGTGTTTCTGTAATTGACAAACTCATTGCCAAAAAAAGGCAGAAGTGAAGACATTGAACAAATTTGCATCATTATTCAAGATTGAGAATATACACTTAGCTCTCAACTAAGTTTTTTTAAATATGTACTTAATTGCTTTTTGGTACATGTTTAATAATTGATAAATTAATTGGAGAACTTATCATTATTTTTAAATCTAGTTTAAAAATTACAGAAATATTTCAAATTCAGACATCACAAATTTTCATGAAATTCAATATTTATAACATTTTATCAATTGATCATCCCTCTAAGATGTTTCTTCCACTTCTCAGAATTCTCCATTCCACTTTTGATTGCTTAGTTATAGAGATATTGAGCTCTTCTCATCAGATCTCAACAATTCTCTTGTGTCAGCGCACTGTATTCACCTCATGAGATAATTTCTAGTAACATTCCTCACATATGCTATATTTCTTTCACCTTTCCAATGTTCTCATGTATGATTTGATTGTCCCCAAGCCCAGGTTCCATGTAACCTATTGATTTTTATGTATTTTCAAGTCCGATTGTGTTAGTGTCACAGATAGCATCAATTGTCAATGGAACACACCTGAGAGGAGAAAACCTCCACTGAAGAGTTTTGTCCATCAGATTCACCTGTGGTTGTGTCTGTGGGCTATGTTCTTTATTGAGAATTTTTATTAGAGGGCACAGCCCATTGTGGGCAGTGCCATTCCTAGGCAACTGCACTTAGAATTCATTAAGAAAGATAACCAATCTTATGCTAGGCAACAGCACTCCTCCATAGTCTCTTCTTAATTTCTTATCTACTTTTCTACATGTTCCTTCCCTCAGTTCCTGACCTGACATTGTAAACTACAAACAAAACAAATCCTTTCCACCCCAAGTTGCTCCAGTCTGTGTTTATCACAGCATCAGAGTGAAAACTAGTACATTTAGCTGCAGAGGTTTGGATGTGATGTATGCTTTGACTGTGCCACTTATACTTCCCTTGTACGTTGTCAGGAATCTATTCCTTTACCAAATATTTTCAGTCTTTTTTTTCTGATTTTAACTTTTACAGAACAAAGCAGTTACTTGTAGAAATATATTTACTTTTTCTTATGTATCTCTGGTTCTCCATTTGACTTTCCTATCTAAGGAGCTTATGGACTTCTAGTCCATAAGGAGCTTATGGTTCTAGAATGCATGATAATGTGCCTTTGCATTTCCAAGGGCATCACCCTCACTAAGACATCTCTCTAGTCTAGAATATAATATCAAAATGTCTCCTCAGTATAGGCACAGGTTTACGTATAGCTTCCCTTCACTACTTTTCAGAAAATTCTAATTAGTATGGACATGGACAAGATATGAAAGAATGAAGGGTAGAAATCTATAAACATGAAGTCTGACATCTCCTAATATCCACCCACATGCTCAGTGTCCACCCTCCCCCACATCAGTTGTATCCCTGAGACCCATTCATGCACTATTGGCTCCAGAGGCAACCTTATCCCTTTCCTTTGATCATATCCCATGGTATTAATAACATGGTAATGCAAAGATTCAGAGCCAATGTAAAAATGAGTCTTTACCTATTTTGCCATGCATATGAAGATATGAATTCAGCTATGGGGGACAAGTCTGGAGATTGCTCCTAATCTTTCTTTCTCATAGTGAAGTTAAAACTCTTTTTAAAAAAAAATGTTGGAAATAGGTTCTATCTTTAACTTCTCATATAAGACTGAGATATTTTTTAAAGTGTTCCATCTATTATAAAAAGAAAGAACCTTTGCCTTATCAGAATATATCAGAATATAAACCCTTCCAGAAGGAATTTTGTACTTACATTTGGTGTGCAACCTTGGTTTAGGATGTAAGGGCTAAGAGATGATAACTAGAAATGAACTCTCCCAGATGGCAGCCTACACTGTCTGAACACAGGCAGGGTATCAGGAGGCTGATGACTCGTGTGGCAGGAGCCCAAATTCTCCTATGGGATGAATTCTTTCCCCCTCCATCCCCACTCCCATGCCTATCCAAGTGGGTGGCATTTCAAATGCCTATTTTTAGAAAATGACCATTTATATTCATACTTTCTCAGAAACACTTATTAGATTATGTTGTTTACGTAATTCTCAGTGTTATAATCTATTACAATATGGCTGGTGCAGTGTTGCTTATGTTTGAGCTCAACATGCAACATTAGCAGTAGTGAACAAATAGATTTAAAAGCTATTATCCACATTAGGCTTCCTTGGCCCCCTTAAAAGCTGACTTAAATGAAGATTGAGGATTCTGGCAATCAAAATGACTTGGCATTTCCTATGCGTTTGACAAACAGAAACATTCCAAATTGAGACTCAGTGGCCACAAAAACAGCACCAGATGGCAGTGATGCAGCTAATGACTTACTTGTATTTCACATGTTATGACTCATAGCTGGGTTTGATTGCTCAGGTAGTATGTACCTAGCCTCAGTGGGCATGAAGATCCTCAGAAGTTACAGGGACAAAGAAAGAATGTGGACTATACTTTTGGCCTTCCCAAGTTTACAACACATTTTCAGAAATACAATTATTTGAATTAACTAAAAAGTAGAGTTCCATTGTTAGCAATAAATATTTTAATATAAATTTTTTTAATTATACATCACCACGTTGTACACCAAAAAAGACTCTCAAGACATATCACATGAAAAATCATCATTATTATCATCACATACTTCAAAGAAGAGAATTGTGTGAATTGATGTATTCAGAAAGACATCATAAGGAAATAAAGATTTGAACTTGGTCCTTGATAACCAGGTAACATGATATCAAAGGCAGACTGATGTGTTAGAACAAATGGAATATGGGATCAAAAGACTGAAACAAGCCCTTTCACTTATTAGTAGTTGTGTTACTATTGATCCACTTAGCTGTCTTCTATCACAAAGTTTCTTTATCTGGAGAAGGGTAAAATGGAAGCTTCTTAAACAATCAATAAATATTTTCTCAACCTTTATCATAGATAACTGGCAAGATGTGTTTGTGCTTTTGGTGTTCAGTCATGTCTGAGTGCCTGTGTGTGTGTGTGTGTGTGTGTGTGTGTGTGTGTGTGTGTGTGTGTGTGTGTGCACGCGCGCGCATGGACACTAATTTCAAGTAGAGTTCACAAGTATAGCAGTATATTAATGCAAAAGCAGAGCAAGCTGACAAGCATTTGTTCACCTGGGATCAGCAACAAGTGTATTTCTGAGGAATGAGTCAAAGGCTGACAGAAGGAAAGCAGGGCTCCATGTGAGATGACATTATTTCCCTGTCTTCTTTCTCTCTCCATTTTAATATTTCTTTTTCTCCCACGCTAACAAATCTCCCAGTGTCCATACCTTTTGTTTCCTGTTAGTTCTGATCAAGCCTGGGAGGTGCCATCAACCTTGGCTTTTCTCTCCTGGTTCCCACCCCTTGCCATCCTCTGATATGGGTGGTCAGCTTCCTCCTGATGGCAGAAGGTCAGAAACTGAAGAGTGTTGTAGATGTGTTCTGCAGAGGATAGATCTGCATGCCTGTGTGCTGCAGAGAGCAGAGGAGTGGGGGAGTTTGGGGAATCTTGGTTCTTTGATGCCAATATAGGTCTGCTTTCTCTGCACTCTTACTTTCAGAGATAAGGGTGTGGAATCTGAAGAAATAAAGAAGGAAGAGAATGTTCTGATTTCATTAACATAAAGAGAATAGAAGCATAGAAAACTAAAAGGAGGTGAGGGGGATAACAAAGGTTTTGAAAGGTGACAGGAGCAGAAAGGACTCCTAGCTGCCCTGTAGACTCATGAAGCATGAGGCCAAATGAACAGTGCTGGGGTTATTATCTCAAGTTTTCCTTGTCTCAATGTTTTCTATGCCCTTGTAGAAGTGATTCAATCCTTCTCTTTCTTCTTTTCACTCAGAGAATATTTATTTTATTTCTCTAAGTCTTAAAGTAACCCCAGGGGGTGAAAATGGTTGAGGTGGCTATTAACATATCAAAGAGGACACAGGCCCACTCCTGCACCATAACCTGTGTCTCCTCCCAGCACAGCTCATCTCACTTCTTACTCTTAACTCTCCATTCCAGAGACTGGGCTAGTCCTCTTCCCCAGTTTCTATTCCCTATATAAATCAGCCACTTGGGCAAGTAGATCTCTTGGTCTTCTGGCATACTCCTGGCCTGTTGGCTTCTGGTAAACACATATTCATGGGCTGGTTCAGTCTGGGCACTTCCAGATGCCTTTGTTCTCCTTCATATCCACAAAAATTTTCTCCTCTACTGTACCTAGAAGCAGTCATGTACTCATTTTTTTTTATTCCAGTGTCGTTATGGAATTTTCTATTTTTCCAAGGCTTTCCATTTCATTTTTTTAAAAAAAAACTTTTTTTTTCTTTTTGTTATAGAATTGAGTCTATGGCCTTATGGATTCAAGGCACTGAGTCCGGTGCTCTTTGTGGAGCTCCATTCTCAAACATTGTCATCCAGTGAAGACTGGATGTTGTTGTGAAGCAGATGCTGGTATTGATTCCCAAGTCCTCGATTCCAAATGTGCATCATAAACCTGGCAAAAATTCTTTAAAGCAGTCTTGGCTTCAAAATTTACTTATTTCTCTGGTGATTTGGATTCTCATTTCTTACTGTTTATCATTTACTGGGTTTCAGGAGATGTAGCCTAATTCTATTGTTTTGTCTTTCACGGCAAGCCAGTAAGACTGAAGACAAAGCACATAGCATGATCCAGTGCTGACAGAAGACCTTTACTCTCCTGGAGACTAAGTTTGATCCAAAGGTGTGAGATTTAAGAAGATTCTCATGCTCTAACTTCCCATACCACAGCTACGTGTCATCAACAAGTACATGAGTGACCTACAAAGTACAGAGAATTCTAAGAATATTTGCCTGATGTCAGATGAACGTGTAACAACGTGTACTTTGGATAATGTCTGGTGCTGACAAACTTATCCTAAAATCCCTCATTAGGAACAGAATTGTGCCCCTTGAACTAATTGCAAATCACAATATTGTGCAGACTATAAATTATTCGAGGTCACCCTGTGATATCCTGATGAAGCAGGTTCATATACCCTGCCTTACTGATATTATATATACCCTTGTTCCTCCCAGGACTCAATGTTGCCAGTCGTCTAGAATAGCATCTATTAACAAGAAAAGTCAAGACTCTTTGGCTGTTTTGTTTTGTCATTGTAGATACTTGCCACTCTGCTTGGAGGCAGTGATTCTCCCCTATCTTCAAAGAGGATCATATTACCTTGGAACTCTCATATTTAACCTAACAGTATCTTCTCTTCTCCATCCATGGAACCATTGTGACTGCAGATTCTCACACGATGGACCTACATAGGATCACCTTCATAAGCTCTGGAGTCCATGTTCCCTCCCAAGCTATGGAGCCACAGAGATTGTATGTTTACCTTTTTGTAACCCTTCATGAAATTTAATAGAAGAAAACAGGCAGAACTTGAGAGCTTGATTCTAAAGAGGTGTGAAAAGACTTAGTCATTCAGTTCGTGATGCTGACTCACCTACTGCTTGTTTCCTACTGTACTAGGCTGCAGGCAAGCACACATTCCTCAAAATAGAAATCAAAAATCATACAGATTGGGTCGTCTTCCTCAAATCAGGGTTTGTGAAGTTGCCTTAGGAAAAGAGGTTTGTGGAACTTTTTAATATAGGGATAAAAATAAAAAAATATGTGCAATATATTTTATTTGCAAATTTCCAAATTTGACTACATGCTTTCCACTCATTAGTGTTTGGAGTTACAAAGTTCTGCCTTTTTTGTGTTTTCCTTTTGTCTTTTATTATTTGCTCTCCCCATCTTGTTCCTTAGAGCTATACTTCTCTGAACCTGAAAATTCTGGTTAGCTTTGGTTTAGGGTACACGTCTTGGCTTATCATCAATATCCACACTCTCTGTTCTGAGGTGCTGGAACACTTCCTAAGAGCTGAGAGTGCATGGACTAACAATTATATTTCAAGCTGCATTTAATGTTGAAGTATGAGGCAACAAATTGATCTTGGATGTCTCCAGTCAAGCGTGGCTTCACCTCTGACTCTGGAAAGAGCTGCTGCAGAGTGCTTGTGTACTTGCAAAATAAATAAAAGAGGGGAAAAGACCCCATCCATACTAAATCAAAAGAGAAAAGGTACCAACCTCTTTTATGCATTTGGAGTATTTGCTTCTGAGAAGGCACTTGAATCAGTACAGAAACATGCCTAATAACCTGTGTAAACCCACCCAGCCTTGTTTCAGCTCTCCCCTAAATATGGCTGCTCACAGTTCTTCTTGGGAACCTGATTCTTTTTGCTAGAGAATAGAAAACATAATATATTAAAATGTGTGCACACCAAGTATCTAGAAAGATGCATATTCAATTTCTAAGTATTATCTGCATTTGGGTATTTATTGAATCTCTACTTTATAATAGCTTTGAACAAAGGAGTTAAAATACCTCTCGTCTAGAACATCAAACACCCAGCAGTATTTCACAGCTTCTCAGAGAGTGTCTTTGAGGGAAAGAAGTAGGATTCATGCTTTATTTGAGAAGAAGAGATAGCTTCCAAAGACAGCTTATCAAGTCCGGGGGTGAAGGTTTTCTTTTTGTTTTTAATTGGTTAAATCAAGAAGTGAATTCAATTATAATTTTGAAAAGTGTAGAATACTGAGGAAAAAACAAGAAAGGAAAACAAGGGGAGAATCGTGACACCAAAAATGACATTTCCTCCCATTCTATCAACTAAAATCAAACAATTTACAAAATAATGGAAGACCAAATAACAAAGATACTAGAGATGCTATTTCAAATACCTCCTTGCCTTTGTAAAATAAATAGAACTCCATTACAAATTCTTATATTGAGATGTTTGCTGAGCCGGACACCACTGTCTCAAATCCATAATTAACAATTTAAGTTCCCTATTTGTTCCTTAATCTTTTATGTCAGATTAAAATATTAGGATATTGAGTTAAAATGAAACACACAAACAAGGATTTCTATTTTCTTCCCTCCCAGCACAATAAAGATGAGACCTTTCTCAAAAGTTCCAGCAGTGAAGCCGAGCCCTTGCAGCCATGCTCCCCAAATTGCCTGCTATCCCAGGATTTGCTGCTGTGTGGCGATAGTCCCCTTCAAATGAACAGCCTCTTGTTCTGGCTGTCCTGCCTTGTTGCTTGAAATGCTGCTCTTGCTGTCACTGTAACAAACAGTTCTAATTGCTAGTTGACTATTAGGGTAGAAATCGCAGCAGTCTAAAGTGAAGGCTTTCACTCTGGATACTGGAGGCAAACAACTCATTTCCTGAAGGAAAAAGGAAGATGATCTTGAAGAAACAAAGTAGTAAATAATAAATCATTTTCCAGGAAGCAGAATTCCATAACACCTTCCAAAAGTCAACCTGATTGTGATATGTTTTTCTTCATGAAGGAACAGAATTGCTGGCAGGTTTTCTTGGGTTCTTGATGGTGATGGTAGTGGATGGCATTTGCTTTTGTCTGTGAAACAATACAGAATAGCAGTTATTTATTTTTATGGCTATCTGTGAGATGCATCCCTGGGGGTAGGTATACAATTGCAGGTGAATTGCCCTCCTTCTCCCCTTCTTTCCATTAGGAAGATTAAATCTCATTTTGAGAAATACTACAAAATTGGCAAATTCTAATAAAGTGCCTGGGTGAGCTGTGGGGTCTAAGGTGGTCTGTGCACTACTGAAGAAACCTCTGTGATAGGAGAAGGGGAATGAGGAGCCTATACTGTCAGCTTTTACTACCATGACAGAACTCAGGTTACAAAAGGCAATGTCTAATTTGGGGATTTAATCAGATATCAGCTTCAAGGACAGCAGCTGCTGTTCTGTTGGCTTGGATAAAATTATATGGCCTATCAGTTCTTATGCTTCAGGGCACAATGGAATCACCAGCTGAGGTCAGGAGGAAATGTACCCACTGGCAGTCTCACACAGTTATATCCATTATAAGAGATTTAACACCCACCCCTAAAACATCTGATGTGACTCATTACCAAATAACACAAGCACACAACCTGCCCTTATACCGACAGATAGGCCTTTGCACTCGGGGTTGGAGTGCATGGAGGTGATCCTTGATCTGACACCCAGGTCTCAGGTGAGTTCTTAATGGACCAGTGGATCGTAGGAGAAGACCCTCACTAGGGAACTAGGTCTTCAGATTCCTTTTGTTTTAAATATGTGTCCAATTCGTGAGTGAACAGTCTCTACCTTTGTCATATATTCACTCTTGATTATATGAACAGACCACTCTAGACTAGGTGACATCATTTTTTACCCATATTGTGTAATGCACAGTATAATGCAACCCTTTAAAGTAGCAAACATTCAGTGTCTCTGCATTATTTGGAACCATCTTGGTATAGGTTAGCTGAAGCCCCTGATTGGGTACTTCTAAGGTAATAATGTAATAATCCAGTTGTCATCTGGGACTATAATTCTTATTTGAGGAGATGAATCATCTTCCAACCTCCCCCATTACTGTTAGGTTCTAATGTCCTGCAGTGATGAGACTGAGGCCCCACTTTTTTCCCAGATGCCCAAGAGCCAGAGATCACATTCAGTTTCTGCAAGTCACCCACAATTCAATGTTCTATGCATGAGAAGCACATGAGTTTTTCTCTGGATTTCTATGACATGTTCCTCTACAAGTGAGAAGTATCATGTAAAAGTGCAGGATTCTCAATTTCTTCACACTTCCAAGGCAAGAGGGCTGTGTGTACCTTCAGGGTAGGAATGTGAGGACCATCTTACAATTGTGTCTCAAGCAGGATTTGCTGACAATATCACAACTGAAATCCCATCTAGTTTGATTGCTCATACTAGCATTTTTAGGTAAGAGATGGTAATAGCAATTTACCCATTTTCTTATATCTGTTAGTAACTATCTGCAAGTGAGGGCAGATGACTGGAAAAAAAAACCCTTGAGAATAGACATGAGAGTCATCTGGTTCAGTCATCTGGTTTTGCAGCAGATAAAGAAACTGAAAATCAAAAACTTAAGTCCTTTGACTAATTGGCTGTGTCACTGAGATCCGGTACAGGAGTGTAGTTCTCTATATTCTCAGTTTGTTGGCCACATTGTCCTGTTTCCCATTATCAAGTCAGGGCCCATGCTATAGAGGTTGCTTTTGCTCCTGTACTCACAGGCATCCCCAGGCTTTGAGAGACCTGTGTGCATTTTCATCTCATAACACAGACTGCTTCTGACTGATCATAGACTTCTCCCACTGGGACTGGAGGCAGATGATCCTTTAAGTCTAACTTTGTTAGCTTATAATGGGGGTAGTAGCATCATGAAAACAAACATTGTATTGACAAGAGAAATGAGTGGATGACCACACTCCATAGAGCTAAAAAAGAAGAAGAAAGAAGGATGCATCAGTGCATTATGTGACTGTCAGTTTGGTTTGTGTGTGTGTGTGTGTGTGTGTGTGTGTGTGTGTGTGTGTGTGTGTGTGTGTGTATGCATGTGTGTGTGTGTGTGTGTGTGTGTGTGTATGTGTGTGTGTGTGTGTTTGTGTTTATGTGTGATGATTTTTTCTGTATGTTCAAGTGTGTGGTGTATGTGGAGACTGGATAGTGATGTATGTCTGAGTATATGTGATGTGTAAGCAGGTGTTGGGTGTATGTGGTATATAGTGTTATACAGAGTGTATAGTGTTATGTGTAGTGTGGATGTTTTATGGTAGGTTCTGTGTATTATATATGTGTGCCGTATGTAATTTTTTGTACCAGGGTATATGTGTATCAAGGTATGTGTTGTGTGCTTGTGTATCTGTGTTTGTATAATGTGTTTTATAAACGTCTTCTCTTTGTGTATAGTATTCTGTATGGGTTTCTTAGGGTGAGGTGATTGTGTGTAGTATTGTGTGTGTGTGTGTGTGTGTGTGTGTGTGTGTGTGTGTGTGTGTGTGTAAATCGGTGCTGTGTGTGTTGTATTTGACTGAGTATGTTCTGTGTGTGTGTGTGTGTGTGTGTGTGTGTGTGTGTGTGTGTGTGTTCTTCGGCAAGTGTGTTTAGGTGTTTCTAGTTTGGTGTGTATATATACATGTAGGCTGTGTTTGTTAAAGTGTTGCTGTCTGTGTGCGTAGTGTGTGTCTATATGTGAATGCTGTATGTGTATAGATTTGTGCTCTGTGTAGTGTGTATGTAGGTGTGTGCTGTGTGTTTAATGTGTGTTTATGTGTATGCTATGGTTGTGTGTCTAGGTGTTTGCTGTCTGTATGTGTATCCTGTATATCTAGATGTGTTCTGCATGTGTGAGTAATTTGTATCAAAATGTACTCTGTGTGTGTGTGTGTGTGTGTGTGTGTGTGTGTGTGTGTGTGTGTGTGTCTAAGTGTATACTCTGTGTGGTATGTATGTCTAGCTGTATGCTGTGTGCCTTTGTCCTTTTGTCTGGGTGTTTATAGCAGAAGCAGGGATAACTGGCAGACCCACTCTCTAGAAGAGAATGTCAGCACTGTACCTCGTGTCATCTGCTTCTTGCCCTTTCAACCCTACAACACTTGTTTGCATTTTCCCAGGGGCTATGTCACCAGCACTCCCTTAACCAAATTCTCATTGGTGGGTAGACAATTTCTGTTGGCTGGCTGAATTTAATTACAGCTCTGCTGCTTTGAGTGTTGGCCAGGGAGAACACTCAAAGCCAGAAATTCCTTGGTCAGATAGGGAAACTTATACTTTCTTGAAATCACTCCTCATTTTGCTAGAAGTGAAGAGAAAAGGGTGGCTCTGCCAGTTTCACAATCAAGGCAGACATTTACACAATGCTTCATCTCAGTGTCTCCAGTGTCTCCCATGAATAAGAATTCTGATTAAGGAAACACCTGCCAGAGCCTGAGAATGGAAACCCATGGACCAGACCAGGAGGCCAGCTCTGTGAAAAGCAATGGTGGAAGGGGAGCCTCCTCCAGACACAGTGTCCCCAGAGGGATGCTGAATGTATCCTATAGTTTGTCTTCAAGCTAGCACTCCAGGTTTAACAATTGTGACTGAAAGGGTGAGTAGGGGAGAAAACAGTGTGTCTGAAATTGTTCCTTAAGAAACAGGACTCTTTGATTTATGTGCTGTTCTTACCATGTCAGGTTCCATCATATTCCTGTAATTTCCCCTGTCCTTAAATGTGTCACTACATCAAACCCTGTCACAGGGGCCATGCAAATCTGTTATCCTCACCTTAGAAAGGAGTGGCTGCCACCTAAATCTGAACAACATGGAAAGATTTTCTGTTTCTAAGGGATTTCAGTATTTTAAACAAAATGTCATTTCACCTGGAGCCTACCAGTTTCTCCATCCACTATGAACCCTGCCCTCCACTGAACAATCACATTAGTTATTCATATAAAAAAGTAACACAATGACAAGTATCTTCCTCCTGGTATGACAGCACAGTCAGTCAGTACTCTTGTGGACCTGCATCAGGGACACTCAAAGTGATACAGCTCAACGCTCACGAGTCTCTGTTCTAACAATAAAATTGTTTATTTTATCAGGATCATTTTATTTCTATTTAATTTTCCCAAATGTTATATCTAGACATGTCCATATTTATTAAGAGGGAAGCTTCACTTCATGGATTTATTGTCCTCCTATAAACTCTAACACAGCATTGATGCTGAAAAGTATGCATTCCCCTGAAACTGTAAAATGGAAACAGACTAGAAAATAGGCTCCCATGATCAGTCTCCTACTTTTCAGAACTGCAGTTTTCTTCCTCTTGTTCCTCATTCCTTTTGAAGTTCCTGTTGGGAATGTTTGTGTAACCTTTGGCTTATAATGTTTGGCTGGATTTGCTTAACTACAAATAAATTTGCTGATACTATCAACCAGTATGCCATCATGGTATAGCCAGTCAGCTAACATTTAAAATAATCAAGCAAAGAAAAATGTGGATAGATCTAAGTAGCATTTAATTCTGAAAGAAAATTGGTAACCCTTTTCTAGGTTCAAGTAACTCACAGATGAATGTTCTTTCTAAGAAGAATACTGCCATTTATTAAATAATCCAATTTGGGGGCTGACCCAAGAATTCACTGCATAAAAAGATTCCACTCTCTAGTCTTTCTGAAATGAATAATCATTGCCTAAAAGTTTGCTATCCAGAAATTTTACATACCAACCCTCAGCTAGACATACTTATAACAAGCAGGTGCCTGGTGTAGTTTCATTTGTAGTGTCTTCCAGCCTGCCAGCAACCAATACCTGGGCCAGATCTACAGTCACATATACCTTAAGATTTAATGGTTGCCATGGCAATGAGAGAAGGCATTACAAAATGCACAAGCTGTTAACATGATGCTAAAGCCAAAGGAAAGAGCTAAGAATAAACTTCTACAAATTCCTGATCATACCACATTTGAGGAAAATGGCTCTTAAAGCTACATGGTGTCCCAGGGAAGCAGCAGCTCCTTAATCTCAGCTCAAAGCTTGCCACTCTCCTTTCATCACTCCCTCCCTCCATGCTTGCTGTGTCATGGCTGGGCTGCTTCCCTGTTGAGGACTAGTGAGCATGTCAGTATGAGGAGGGGTATAATGTTTGGAGGAGGTGGGGATGGAAGCTGAGGGATAAAGAGTTACACTTCAAACCTCAGCTCTTTCATCTACTAGAAAGCAAGCCTGAATGTTTTCTAACAAGGATGACAGAGGAGAGAACTTAAATGAATCTAATTTAGATAAATCTAAATTTCAGTGGTTTAAAACATCACTGTAGCTCTAGATGGATGAGGTGAATGTCTCCTTTACTTTCAATTTTTCAGAGAAAAGTCTACAATTTGGGCTATGAGGAAGCAAAACATATCTACCCATGTAATCTTCTTCCCAGGCAGGAGGAATTTTTGCTGAGTAAAAGGTCTTGCACAACAATGAAAACCCTTGGTTTGAGACTAGGAAAACAGCAAGAGAAGAAAGGAACAATGGGATAGCATTGACAAAATGGTTGCTGGTTCTAGGATCAAGACAGATGTAACAGAAGTGGGGTTCTTTACTCATTGATTTGCAGAGGTGAACAGAAGCAGAGAGTGAGGGTGTTAATGAGAGTGACAAAACATTTGGCTAGATAATAAATAAGAAAGTCTGTTTGTAATACTTCAATGAGGATACAGTATGATTTACAGGTTGTTTCTCTTATTCAGGAATTTGGAAACCTGCCATTCTGAACTGAAGACTCCTTTGGCCCATTTCTCTCAAAGGAGAGCTCTCATTTCTGCACACTGGCCTGTTGTGACTCTGCAGCTTGATCTCTATGCTGGGCAGTTCCCTGATGTCTACAAGTCTAATGCCTGGCTCTGCCCTCATTTTCTTGAACTGATTCTCACTTCAGGAAGAGCTGCCTCCATAGTTTGATCTGCTGTCCTTTAAACTCATAGTGCACTTGAGAACCTCTGGGTTTCGCTGGCAACTGTTATTTCCAATTCTTCCCATGTCATCACTCCTGTCAGACTTTAATGACCCAGCTAAATTCATGACATCACTGTCAGGCCTTACTCAATGTCCATACATCTCATGTGTTTTAGGGTGTTTTATAGCCATCAAACAAGCTTAATGTCCTAGAACTTCTCCCTCCTTTCCAGTCTGATTTTTAATTTTACTTCCACAGTTAGACTTTAGAGTCTTTTATGACTTGGCTTCATCTTTTTTTTTTCTGCAATATTCACTATACTTAAAACACTATAGGACTCATACCAGGTACCAATAAAGGCCAATGAGTTGACTTCTGTTTGAATCCCTACAGGCCACGTCCTCCAGTGACACAATATGTCTTGAAATTGTATTTTAAGACCTGTTGTAAACTCTAAGACTCAGTTATACAGACACAGTAAATCAGGAAGATGTCCACTAGGTGGTAAAGATGATATTCATTTTACCTGTGATTCATGGAACTGTGGAGATTCCAGACAGGCAACATATACTCCTTTTCTCCTATACTCCTTTTCAAATACAGAATTGTTAATGGCAGTGAGGTACTTAGGGCCACATATGAAATTCATTCAAGAAAAGAAAACAAGTTGCATGAATCTCTGCACTGGAACCTGTATAGATATCATCCAATAAAGCAACATGGTGTGTTCTTATTATTCCAGATTTTTTTTTTTTTGGTTTTTTGAGACAGGGTTTCTCTGTGGCTTTGGAGGCTGTCTTGGAACTAGCTCTTAGAGACCAGGCTGGTCTAAAACTCACAGAGATCCACCTGCCTCTGCCTCCCAAGTGCTGGGATTAAAGGCATGTGACACCAACGCCCAGATATTCCAGATTTTTAAAAGAGATGTTGTATGCAATCTGTATATATAATGTGGTCTGCTTATTTTAAAGGGTGTACACTTCTGCATTTTAATAAGTTGATGTTTAGAAACAGACAATTCCTTCAGACTCTAATATGATTTTAGCTATTAGACATCTCAGACCAACTCATTCTTAGATGATATCTATTTGCATATTATTGTTCAATTGTCTTGAATTCATGGATTAAAAAATGAAGTAATACTTTATCTGCCAACAAGAAGTTCCCTAATTCATCAGATGAATGGGACAAGAACATATATGAGTCAGGACTTTTACAAAGACCATAAGAAGAGTGTAGAAACACAAGAGGTGTCTCCTGGGACACAAATTAAGAATTCTTCAGAGTTCCATACAATATATATAGTGGGTCAGATATCAAGAAGAATGATCCAAAGACTATGAGATGAAGTTATTTCATAACAACAGTGAGAGCCAAGGTAAAGCCATTTTCCACAAAAGACCAATAGGATATATCACTAATGATAAAATTCCATGAAAGAAAGTAGTCCCTTTTAAGTGAATATAGGCAATGAGACCACTATATCTTACAGGACTGAGTGAACAGGAAAGGCTGAGCTTCTCATAGTCATACTGCAGAGAATATTCCAGTACACTGAGTCACAGAAGAAGACTGACAAAGCATACAGCACATACACAAAAGTACTTCTGAAGAACTACAGGAAGCCATTCAATCTTCACAGCCCCAAGAAGACATCACTTTCCAGTTTGAATATAAATGCATGATTTGTAAATCATCTGAAAAATTGGAGCAAAGTTTAGTTCTGGCACTCAGGTTCAGAATATAACTTAGACTTCTAGGCTCTAACTCCTGGAATTTCTGACACATTGTAAGCAACTGCATTATATAATAGAGCAAAGGAGAAATACAGGAGCTAGCTGAAAGTTTTGTAACTTGCTATCATCCAATCATACTTTCTTTCCACCAACTTATTTGACATTGGCATAAAGATAGATCAAGAAAAAGATTATGATATTCACTATATTAGAATGATTGTCAGATATATACTCAAAAAATGGCATGGAGAGGTGAAAGTTTGTCATTCAGTGTTAATGGCAGAGAGTATCATGGAAGAAGGATCACAAACACAAACAACTGAGCTTCAGTTTCTTTTTCTAACAAGAACTAGATGAGTAATCCATGCAAGCTGCTCCAATTCTCAGATACTCTTTATTTCCTTCAGTAAGTGAGAAGAGTGGGGCAAAGTGGGGCACAGTGGGGCAAAGTCTCATGGAGAAGGAGACTGTGGAACACAGAGTCATAGGGGAGGAGACCATGGAACAGAGAGTCACTAGTTAAGGTCCCAAAAAGACATAGCATATTATTCAAATGATTGTTGAGTGAAGACTGCAAGGTCATTCCTAGATACTCATATTATCACTGTCCAGTCAGAAGGACAATGCATAATTTATCAGATGATTTTCATATATCCATGCATATTTTATTTTCCCATCCAAACACATTTGAGAAAAACCTAGGGTAGGCATATTATTGATAAACAAATCAACTGAGTTTCAGGAAGATCAAATGAGTGTCTCCCATACCCCAAGGCAGCAGTTTAGAAAGAATCACTACATTATGTTTCTGCTATATGAGTAAAACAATTACTCCCTCAGCATTTACTAAACAATAACATCACTCCAAATGCAAGACCTTTGACAGACACCCTCAGGGTTACTGGCAAGTTAGGATGCACCCTGTGGAGAAGCCAAGTTCCTGCAGCATTCCTGTTAAGATGCAGAAGTCTTTGCCCTCACTTTTCTACCTGATAAACTCAGAAAGCTCTGTGACATAGAATAATTTAATTTTAATGTAGAGGGCTGGAGGCTGAAGTGTGAAAACAGGGAGTAGAATGATGTCAACTTCTGACCCGTCTGACTTGAAGCAAGCCTTTCCTGAAGAGATCCTTCAATGAGCACTGAATCAGCAAGACCATGACAGATCACAAGCCTCAAAGCTTGGAATGTTTCTATGTTGCCCACTGAGCCTAATTCACTAGTCCTTTAACAAGCTTGACTTCCATGGCTGGCCCCATCTTCATTTCTATACCACACTGCCTGAATCAAGCCCAGTAGAACACCTCCAGTGCTGTCTTCAGCTGCCCAAGCAGAAGGGTTCATCTCAGAAGCCAGATCCCCCCAGCTCTCACTCAGATGGACTCAGTGTACATTCTCACACTGCTTTCAGCCCCCAAGATGTGGAATGTATTACATAAAAGAATATTTTTTCTTTGGCAACTGTGTTTAATCCACATTTAAAGGGGAGATTATAACTCTAACAAGGTTCACAAAAGATTACTAGGAAGTGTCTGTGTCTATTTTGAAGCAGATTCCACGCCCCCATCCCCTTCTGTCCTTCATTTCCCTATAGATGCAGATATTTTTGTATAAACACTGCTGTGGAGATAAATCATTTAATTAAGAATCTGAGCCACCTAACTGAGGAGCAGAGGGGACTATCAAATGACATAGTATATAAGAGTCATCTGCAAAGCAGAAATGGTACATGTCTTTTTCCAAGAAGAGGCAAGAAGTCACATTTCCTATGGTACACTGATAAAACTGATTTCCACTGGGACATAAGTTACTATGAAAGGTTGCTCATGGTTTTAGGAAATGCAATCAAGTATACAAACACTTCCCAGGAATGTGCCCATAAACTTTGATGCATCTGGGCATAAGTCATAACTTCTGTAGCTTTCACAAACTTCCTTATAGAAGAACTCAAGAGAGCATGGTTTAATTTTGTTTCAGATTGTTCAGAGCTCAAGAGTTGGGTCTGTGTGTGGTTCTATAGTGGAGCAGAGAATCACCATAGTGAACACCATGCACAGAGGGGCAAAGTCTCATGGAGAAGGAGACTGTGGAACACAGAGTCATAGGGGAGGAGACCATGGAACAGAGAGTCACTAGTTAAGGTCCCAAAAAGACATAGCATCTTTGGGAAGGATACCTTGGGTCAGAGCAGTACACACCCTGGTGGATAGAAGCCAAAGTCAACAACAGAAATGAAGTAAGGGAAGATCCTATCCCTGTCTTCATCAATAGATCAAACTACTTTGTAGAACAGTGCCCTCATGCATGTCGCTTCATTTGAGATGGGGCCAAGATACTGTACTGTCTAAAAACCCTATCTTCTTCACAAGGCTGAGAGACACTTGCCCATACATGCACAATGTTCAACTCTATATTTCCTTTCTTAAGGAATGCTTTGGTACTAGTCTATAAGTATTTTTCTTTTGTGAGAACTTCTGCTGTTAATCTGGTACTAATATGAGCATAAATGTTTTTCAATCATTGTAGAATTTTAAAGTCAGTGTTGGTATATCAGAAGGTGATGCCAACTTAGCTTTTGAAGAACCACCCTACTCTACTCCATGGCATATATCAATATAGCATTCTGTGTTCCCACAAGTGTTCCAGCATCTCCACTTCCAACACATATTGGTCATTCTCATGACTGCTGTCGTGTGTGTGTGTGTGTGTGTGTGTGTGTGTGTGTGTGTGTGTGTGTGTGTGTTACTAATCCTGGTTTATCTGACTTGGTGTCCTGTTTGGATACTAAAATCGGACACCATCTTTTTTGGATGGTGATCCACACATGCTTATCCTCTTTGAAGAACATCTATTTTTGATTTTGGCTCCCTCATTTGAGGCCTTCCATACATATTCTTTAAATATTGTTGGTGTGACATTCACTTTATGGGACTCTGCTTTTGGTGGCCTAGTCAGGAAACAATCAACACATCCTGCACAGCAAGAGTCTTCCTCATCTTCTAAGTGTTCCATTCATCATATACTTAAACTCTGACTTGTTTAAAATAATTATTGTATGCTAAGGGTCCAAATATTTTCTTTGGCTAATGGCTATCAAATTTCCTCAAAATCATGTATTGGGTTACATTTTTATCCTGGTAAATCATATTGGTGTCCTTGACCATGTGTGAAGAATTTATTGACTGACTGTTTGATGTACTCTTATTATCCACAGCCATGGGATAATAAGCACATTGTGTTGATTACTATAACTCTGCCACATGCCTATTCTGCTTTTCTAAAGACTGTCTTCCTATACAGTGTCATTTGATACTGTGCTTAAAATTTAGGATTAATACTTTCTTTTAGAAATAAGGTCTTGGCAGATCTTGTGTTGAATCTATAGTGTTTGCTCTCTCTCTTTCCTTTAGCCAGTTCTTTAGAAACTTAAGTCTTCAGTTTTGAACATATGTGTTTTCCTGTTCCTTTTGTCTTTAATTACTCATAGAAATGTTTCTAACTTTCAAATTTTACATGTTTTTCTCTTTTGTTAATTTTTTCCTATCATTTAATTCTTTTCAATGACAAAATAAACTAAATCCTTCGTGTCTTTTTAAAATTTATCTTGCCTCAAGAAACAAGGTAGGTAGGGCAGCCACTATTGTCACCACATCTTGATAAGAGGGTTTATGGATAAAATTCAAGGCTAATATGTGACACTATGATCTTGTGTTAGGTGATGGTTACAAGTCCAATATGATGTCATCTTTGTCCAGGCTATAAGCCCACACCCATTTCATGGCAGACCTGAAAGCAGGGTATTGACTGCTTTCTCTCTAGCACACAAAAATGTTAACAGTACCAATTGAGAAATTCAGTTCCTTTGAGAATCTTTTGGAATGTCCCCAGGCTGGTGTCTATAAATACTCATTCTTCCTGGATGTTTTCTTCACACAAGGACCATGTTTGATGCTATATAAGCACCAGGATGAAAGTAAGGTCAAGAGCAGGTAAACTTGATGTTCCCAATCATGGAATTAACTGTGGCTCCTTGAGAGAAACTGAACATGTCTTCACTGACAGTGACAATTTTGCAGACATAATCATTCGCTATTTTAGACTTTGGGAATATCCATGTGTCATTGATTAATAATGACCTGTGCAAATGCTGGCCATGACTACTACATCAAACAACAGAACTATTTTTGTGAATGAATTGACAATTTAATCTTCTGTAGAAATGAATGTGTTGACTACAAGGATTTTTCATATTCTTCATTGTTTATGTCATATATTATTCTATTACATTATTAATTTATTTATTTATCTCTAAGGGGAAGGAGCCTGTTACAAATCTTTGTCTCAGAAAAGAACAGAAAAAAGGATAATTTTCCCATGTTAATTCTCTGCTTCCCAGCATGGGCTGGGGGAAGAGTATTGGGTTATTTAGGGTTGGCAGCAAATAGCTTGAGTTTCTGAGCCATCTCCCTTGTATTGTGAGAAGTTTTTAAGCTTTTAACTTTATTTTGGTAAATGAGAAGAAAACTCTCATTTCAAGTGATCTTTGGTTATATTAGCAATTGCTTCTAATTATGTATTTAAAAAATTCTTGTATAGAAGAGAGCTATTAACCACTTAAAGATACTTAATTTCCATATATACACAAACAACAAAAACAGTCTCAGCAGGCTATATTCATATATTTGTGCATATACATAACTGCACATAACATTATAATAAAAAGAGGCTATCAGCAAAATAATGGGGAGTTATGGGAGAATTTGGATGAAGCACAGTATGGAAAGGCTAGAGGGAGTAAAAGGAAGGAAAGTGATGCAATTATATTTCAGTTTATACATATTTTTAAAAGTATAAAGATTTAAATAAATACCTGATTACAAAAATATAAACATTCTTCATTCGATATTTAAAATACATTTGAAACTCTCCATTCTTTAGTACCGTGATGATTTTCTATTAAATTGCAACAAATTTAGAGTCTTAAATTTTTTCTTTTATAGATTTAGAGCTCATGTGTCTAAAAGGCTGACAATGGCCAACACTAATTTTTTAAATTACATTCTGGGAAGGTTTTCTCACCTTTCTGGTTTTTAAATGTTCTGATACACTTTATTGTGTGATCTTCCTCTTCTTGTTTGAGATGTCAAGTCAGGTGCTTTTGAAAACCCATGTCCTCACCCCATGCCCTCTTCTGTCTGACTGTTTTAGCTAGGAGATATCTTGGAAATAAGTTTGGTCACCATGGGTCATCTAGTATAATCTCGAATCTCAGAATCATCTGATGGGCTATGTTACTATTATCTACACCTTGAAATATAAAAGCTAGGCTTCTGTGATCAGGACAGATACTTTCTATCTTCTAGAAGTGTAACCCATGTCTTTACACAGTCGGTATTGAAAGAAACTTGCTCAAATTCCTTTGTTTCTTAAGGAACATAGATAAAACAATAAAAGTGTCTTGCTTATGTGTTCCTCCATCCATGGCATTTTGTTCCTATTCACACAGGAAACAGATCAATTTCAGCCTGCTTAACCTCAGCAGAAATTCATCATTCCGACATTGGAACTCATTTGTACTTTTGTTTTTATTTGTGTGGCTTTTATACCCTGATTCTGGCTACTGAATCACCTTCCCACTAATAATTGTCATTAGATTTTTTTTTCTATCACATATACCCCCTCCACACAACTCTTTTCAAACCCATCCCCTCTTTCATACCCACCACTCTTTGTGTCTTTTTACCCCATAAAGATCAATTTGTCCTGCCCAAATATTTTTTAATGTGTGACCTCACACTGGAGCATGGGTGACATTTAGATAAATCTACAAAGCATGGCATTACAAGTTGAGGTAGGACTAAGCTCCTACCATTGCATTGAGGCCATGCATGAAAACCCAGTATGAGGAATAATTTCCCCCAAACCAACCTAAGTGTTAGGGACAGGTCCTCCTGAATTGGTCATCTCCTGTAATCAGATTGGTAACAACCCGAACTGTCATCAAAAAGCCTTTATCCAATTAACTGACAGAAATGGATCAGAGATCCACAGCCAAACACTGGGCCGAGATCAGGGAATTCTGTTGACGAGTAGTAGGATGATAAATGCCAGAGCATTTAAGGTCATCACAAAGGAACCCACAGAAGCAACTAACCTGGACCCAGAGGAGCTCTCAGACTCTAGACTGACAGCTAGGGAGCCTGCATGAGACCAACTTTGGCACTCTACATATGTGTGACAGTTGTGTAGCTTAGTGTATTGTGGGACAACTGATAATGCTTTAAAGAGTATGGTGGTGGTAGAAGAAAGAAAATAAAATCTGGAATATTCTATAGGTAGTTTTTTCTAAAATAGCCGATCCTCAGATGTGGTTGTTCACCTATACTTTCTCCACAATAATGGGTAATTTTCCACCCACCCAGTCATTCTTGTCTTATTGTTTCCTAGATGGAAGAAATTTTTCTCAAAATCTAAATAGGCAGAATGACAGAGGAATCTCCAGATTTATGTATTATTTTTCTATTTGCACACAATGAAAATGATTATGAACTCCAGGTGTGCACAATGCATTCTAAGCTTTCCCAACCATAAAAGCATGGAGATGTGTCTTCATTTCCTCAAGATATGCTACTTCTATTTGTTTTCTTTTGATTTTAGGTTTCAGAATGATTTTCCTTGCCTCTGACAAGTGACAGTAATTACAGAACTGAAACTTGCATGTGGAAAGAGATGCTGTGTTGACATCACTCTTCTCACATTGCAAATGTTCTGATGGACTCAAAACATATTAAATGAAAGTTCAAAGCTGCAAAAATTAAATGATAATTGCACAATATTCTTGTCAAAGTACTTACAATCCAATGGCCATAAGTATGATCTTCATGCCAGTGGAATATTTTAGAGTATAAAGAAACAATTCGGAATGCCCTGCATCTGGAAATTGTATCTCTGAATACCACCGATCTCTATTATCAGAATTGTAAAATTGGCAAAGACACAGCAACACATTTGATGCTAATCAGGTAGTCAACTAATGTGTTGTATTTGAACTGTAGTTTCCAAGCAATAAGGACAGCAGAAATGAGTGGCTTTAAAGGCCAGAAAAGATCACCACTTTATTCAGTACAATTCTTATATTTTATGTAAGAACTGAAGAAATGCAGACTTCCTAAATTTTATGTACTCATGCAGTAATTTAATTTTATAATGTTGGGATGAAATTTGCCTTCTTCTCCACTTTGACTTCTGCAGTGCTAAGCATGAGCCCAAATCTTTGGATCCAAGCACATTTATTGATCTACCTTTAGCCCTGGTCTGATGATAAATTCTCGGCTAACTGGATGAACATGTCTTAACTTAATGAATTTAACTTAAGCAGCAAAATTTTCTTTCAATAGAGTTATTAATAAAATTAGGTACTTGGTATTTAGAAGCAGGAGAAATTCCCTGCATCCTAAACCTTTTCTTATTCAGCAAGAACACATTGTTATCCTTATAACTAACCATTCTGATTCCATCTCTCCTGTGCCTCTAAAGTTATCTTTGTGAAAAGTATTCTTAGGGAAGTTTTATCCAGATAGTTAGCATCTCAGTATGGCATCTCTCCACCCCCAAGAAGTCATGGCAATCCAGGATGCCTTGCCAATCTTTCCACATGGTTCTATAACATTTCTATTTGGCTATCACAACACCGCCTCCTTACTCCTTAGAAGTCACCTCATATCATTTCATCCCCTGCTGGTACACATAACTCTCTTCTTTCCTGCCTTTTAATTTAGTGCAAGGTTTGTAATTACTTAATGAATGAACTCTCTGTCAAATGTAGACCTTCCAGGACTACTGGGGAACTTATAAATATTCTATGTATTGCAAAGTCTTTTATTCATGTAGAAGGAGGATCTTCATAAGTCATGCATAGATGGGAGAGTAGATCAAGGGGTGACACCCAGCATAGTTCTCAGAACCCAAAGCAGCATCTACCAGCCACATGTTCAGTATGGCACTTTGAACCATGCTGTAGTCAGTGATGAGGATTCACCTAGAATAGTTCAAAATTATCAGTTAGTAAAACAACGGGAATTAGGAACCAGTAACTGCTTGCTAGGCAACACAATCTTCATTGTCCTTCTTATTTCACAAGCCTTCTTCCTGCCCATCTGTTTTTCACTCATTGTGCAGGTACTTATTGTACCAAACTTCTTCCTAGGAAGTTCAGTCATGTCCTTCACAGACAGGGTCCTCCTGGAGGCTCTGCAAGGAGCTTCTTAGTCTAATTTGCCCCAGCGATGGAGCCTTAGTGACTCTCTAATTTAGAAATGAAGAATGTAGCTCTTGGCATTACAAATCTAGAATATCTTTACCTGGGCTTATGCTTAAAACACTGCCCATTATTCTAGTAGATGTGGCTTAGCCTGTAATCGATTTATGTCACCTGTCATATGAATATACACTTAGATTCACCTTAGTATATTTTATTAATTATGGGTTTAAAAATTCTGAAGATACTTTCCAGTCATCAGTTATAGATTTGTATTTTTATGGTTCTTAGTGACTGACACTGTACTCCATTGAGAACATTGATGTTTTCAAGTCCACATTTCAAGTGCCCTCATCTAGTTAACCATCATGTTTTCCAATCTGGGGAAACATTATAATGATGCTTTCCACAGCTCCAAGCTGCTCAGAGTTTGATTTCATTTTTACTCTGTGGTGAACCTTGTGAGAGACTCCCTGAGAGATGTGTTCTGGAAGGAAAGCCAATGGCATGCCTCACATCCACAACTCTGGGGGATGGAACACCCACTCAAGCCTGAGTGTGAATAGCCTCCTCCACTAAACTAAACGTTCCTATGTAAGCAATTTCTTTCCTCTTCCTAGCACAATTTAAGAGTGTCTGTATCCAGATTTCAATAATAAATGTATGACATAAGTGTTTAGAAATGCCCTGCAGATGCCTCAGATTCACCAGACAGAAACCAGATTCTTCTTCTTCCATTTGGCTGTGGCTCCATTACACCTTTGCTTGGATCTCTAAGATTCATTTGCTACCAAAAACTGTTATAAAATATAAGCAATTGAAAGAGCATGTGTATGTTATGGTTCTCAGTGTCAAAAATCACAATACATGCTCACTTGGTTCGGTTGCCTTTGGGTAGAACAATATGGCAGGAAGCACATGACAAGGAAATTGCTCATGCCTAGAATTCTGGGAAACAGAGAGGAAGAGGTCAGGGTTCAAACATATCCTTAAAAGGCAACTGCTGATAATCCAGAACTGGGATTTATGGGACATTATAGAGTCTATGGGTGAAAACAAAGGATTATAATTCTGAAATTAGTGTCCAAAAAACAAAATTCTCTCCTTTCTCTGCTTTTTATTTGGGCACTGAGAAAATTGTGATGATGAAAGGAAAAGAGAAGGTGTAGATGGAGTTTTTGACCCACTTGGTCCCACAGCCATTTAGCTCCAAATAAACACACAGAGGCTTATATTAATTAGAAACTATTTGGTTGATGGCTTACTGGCTATTGCTCTCTTAATTATTAAGTCATAACTACTACTACATATATTTCTACATGGCCTTTTCTTATGGGAGAATGCCCAGGCATTCTACCTTCCCAGTAGCTACATAGCCTCTCTCGACCACTCTCTGCTTCTCCCCAGAATTCTCCTAGTCTTGTAGCACTGCCTATACTGCCTGCCTGGCCAATATCCAATCAAATTTTTATTCATCAACCAATAAGATAAAAAACATATACAGAGGACATTCCCATCAACAATGAAAGAAAAATAAGTAATAATCTGGAGTCACATAGGCTGAGTCCATTTTGAGAGGGTCCAATTGAGCCTTTTACATTTCCTTTTACATAAAATGAAGGCCACAAATGTTATCTTTGTTATCACTTTTTCAGTTAAATTAGTGCATTTGTCATGATTGCGTGTGTGTGGCAAGTATTTTAGAAAGAGTAAAGTTCATGTGTTGTAGCTACTTACTTCCATACGCACTGTGCAACCTATCAGTTTCAGAGCAGGGGTGGGATTTCCAAACTAAGATGTAATCAACCTGCTCCCCTGCCACCCCACTAAAGTCTTCTGTACAATCCTTAGTTATGTTGCGGGCAGTTCTGTGTACATGTGGCTCTGATACTCAATGCCTTGTTGTTTCAGCCTTGATGCACATTCACAGGACAGGGCTTATGTCTAAAATGCTTACATAGCCCTGGCTTTGCCTTGCCAGACAAGGCAAATATTACTTTCTAAAGCAAGCTCTCAGTTTGCCCTATGTCAGAATTCAGGTTCCTAGCATTTAAGTGGGCATAAATCCTTCTGACAGGAATTGTCCTGTAATCAGACACACATGCTAGCTAAGTCCATAACATAGCTCCAAAAATCAGATTGCAAAGATGGTAACCTGCCTATGAAGGCTTCCTTATTCTCAGTGTCCTGATAGAGGATACTTCATTTCTTGATTGTGACATTACTTGTACTTTCATTTTCTGCCCCCATTTCCACTGAGGCTAAGGCCAAAAGATATCATAATATGCTTATGAAAATTTAGAAGGGATAATACATCCATATCTAGGAAGGATTGCAAAGGCACAACAGTTTTTTTTTTTGGAGGCAATAGATGTATGCCAAAGGGTCAGTACCACATCTGAAGACCATACAAACTTTTGTCTATGTTTTATAACCAGTTCTTACTTTTGAGTTTACTCATATAATAAGATAATTGTTAAATTTTGAAAGCATTTTCAGACATCAAAATAACCTTGAAAGAAAGCCATGGCAGGTGCTATTCTTATTTATGACTCAGGGCATCTAATGTTTTGAAAGTTCCAGCATACAAAATACTTTGTTAGGTCGTTTTTCTTCAAGGATCAGCCTTGTATATGTTTACAAAACTACGTTTCACAAAAACATTAAATTCTCCTGCTAGAAACTTATAAGAGAATAGAACCAGGTTTTTGCTTCATGATTCACATGTTTGCCTCATTGGCTTCTCCTGCATTTCATATATATAGAAAGTAAACATTGACTCAGCAGGACAGACTCCTTCCTTCCTCCCTTGTGTGTTGATTCCCATGGGAATACAAAAAAGCACTAGGGTCTAGAGATGTATAAGTTTATGAAGCAACAACACAACATACAAAAAAAAAGTACACCCAGAAAGATGAGTCAGCAAATATACTTTAAATATGAATAGAATTTATGTTGAATTACAATGACAGGCTGTCCACTTTGTAACATAGCTTTTCTTTCTAACAGATTATAGAGATCCAGCAGACTCTCAAAAAATTGTCTCAGTTATGAAAATTCTGAGCACAGAGCCAGCATTGATAGTCCTCTCTCCTGAATACATGGGGAGAGTGTTAACTTGTGTTCAACAGAGTAAATTTTTATGATTCTTCATAAAAAAAATCTGATACAGAACCTTCACTTAAAATTTGACATAAGAGAGGCAAGTTGACTTGCCCCCATCAGACAAATCAAGCATGAGTCTGCTGAGATCGCTGTGCTACTCCTGCCCCCACTCAAGGCAGAAGCGATCTTGGGCCCCTGTCTCAGGGCCAACTTCAGCTTTCCCACTCTGGGATCTCCTGGCCTGGGTACTGCAGGCAGGTCAACTGACCTGCAGCACATCAAGCAAACCAGAGTCCCCTGATATCAATGTGCTAGTCCCACCATGTTCATAAAAGAGACATTATTAAAACTCAATCACACATAAAACCTAACACAGTGATAGTGGGAGACTTCAACACTCCACTCTCACCAAAAGACAGGACCACTAGACAGAAACTTAACAAAGAAATAAAGGAAATAACAGAAGTTATGAACCAATTGGGTTTCACGGACATTTGTAGAACATTCATCCAAACATAAAATGCCTTCTGCTAAGTGTCACATGGAATCTTCTCTAAAATCAACCACATACTCAGCAACGTAACGAACCTCAACAGATACAAATAATTGGAATAATCCTTTGTATCTAATAAAAACACCAGACTTTAAAGTTAGAATTCAACAATAGCACAAATTGCAGAAAACCTACAAACTCATGGAAATTCTACAAAGCCCAATTACACCATTCCTGGGTCAATTAAGAAATAAAAAAAGAAAGACTTCCTAGAATTCAATGAGAATGAAGACACAACAAACCCAAACTTATGAGACACTTTGAAAGCAGCACTAAAAGGAAAGTACATAGCAATAAGTGCCCACTTGAAGAAACTGGAGAATAGTCACACTTGAGAATTAACAGTACAACTAAGCTCTGGAGCAAAAAAGAAGCAAATTCACCCCAGAAGGAAATAATTAATATTGAGGGCTGAAATCAATAAAGTAGAAACAAAGAAAACAATACAAATAATGTAACAATGAGTTGGTTCTTTGAAAAAATCAACAAGATAGAAAAACCTATATCCAAACTAACCAAAAGGCAGAGAGAGAGCATGCTAATTAACCAAATCAGAAATGAAAAGTGGGACATAACAACGGACACTGAGGAAATACAGAGAATCTTCCAATCACACTTCAAAATCATGTACTCTACAAAATTAAAAAATTTAAAGGTAATAGATAATTTCGTGGGTAGATATCACTCACCAAATTTAAATCAAGAACAGATAAACACTTTAAATATACCTGTAACCCAAATGAAATAGAAGGAGTCATCAAAAGTCTCCCAACCAAAAAAGCCCAAGGCCAGATGGGTTCAGTGCATAATTCTACCAGAAATTCAAAGTAGAGCTAACACCAATACTCCTCAAATTGTTCCACACAATAGAAGAACAAGGTTCATTACCAAACTCTTTATGAGGCTACAAATGCCTTGGTACCCAAGTCACACAAAACACAAGTAAGAAAGAGAAGTACAGAACAATATCCCTCATGAACACTGATGCAAAAATAGTCAATAAAATACAGGCAAATGGAATCCATGAACACATCAGAGAAATCATTCACCAAGATCAAGTAGGCTTCATTCCAGGGATGCAGGAATGGTTCAACATACAAAAATCTATCAATGTAATCCACCATATAAACAAACTGAAAAAAGAAAAACAACATGATCATCTCATCTCACTACATACTGAAAAAGCCTGTGACAAAATTCAACACCCTTCCAAGATAAAAGTCTTGGAGAGATCAGTAATAATAGAAACATACCTAAACATGATAAAAGTAATACGAAGCAAACCAACAGCAAACATCAAACTAAATGGAGAGAACACAATGCAATTTCTCTAAAATAAGGAACAAGACAAGGCTGTCCACTCTCTCCATACCTTATCAATACTGTCATTCAAGTTCTACCTAGAGCAATAAGACAACAAATGAGATCAAGGGGAATCTAATTGGAAAGGAAAAAGTCAAACTTTTACTATTTGCAGATGATATGATAGTTTACATAAGTGACTCAAAAAACTCTATCAGGGAATTCCTACAGCTGAAAAACACCATCAACAGCCTATCAGGATATAAGATTACCTAAAAAAAATAGTAGCCCTATTATATATAGGCTGAGAAAGAGACATCACCCTTTACAAAAGCGACAAACAATATAAAATACCTTGGGTTAAAGCTAACCAAACAAGTGAAAGACCAGTGTCGCAAGAACTTTGAGTCTTTAACCAAAGAAATTAAAGAAGATATCAAAAATGGAAAGATCCCCCATTCTCTTGGATAGTTAGAATCAATATAGTAAAAATGGCAATCTTGCCAAAAGCAATCTACAGATTCAATGCAATCCCAGTAACAATCCCTGCACAATTATTCACAGTCCTTGAAAGAATAATAATAAACATTATATGGAAAAACAAAAGACCAAGGATAACCAAAACAACCCTATACAATCAAGGAACTTCCAGAGGCATCACCACCCCTGACTTCAAGCTCAATTATAGAGCTATAGTCCTGAAAGCAGCTCAGTATTAGCACAAAAATAGACAGGTTGGCAAATGAAATTGATTGAAAATCCTGATATTAACCCACACACCTAAGAATGACTGAATTTGACAAAGAAACTAAAATTATACAATGAAAAAAGAAAGCAATTTCAACAAATGGTGCTGGCATAACTAAATGCTGGCATGTAGAAGACTACAGATATTCCATATCTATCGCCATGCATAAAACTTATGTCCAAATGGATCAAAGACCTCAAAATAAATCCAGCCACACTGAACCTCTTAGAAGACTAAGTGCGAAGGTACCCTTGAAAGAATTCATACAGAAGACTGCTTCCTGAGTGTAACACCAGTAGCACAGACACTAAAATCAACAATTAATAAATGGGATCTCCTCAAAATTAAAAGCTTCTGTAAGGCAAAGGACACAGTCAAGAAGACAAAATGGCAGCCCACAAACTTGGAAAAGATATTCAATAAGCCCATATCTGACAGATTTCTAAAATATAAAAAGAACTCAAGAAGCTATTTACCAAAGCACCAAATATCCCAATTAAAAAGTGGGGTGCGGAACTAAATAGAGAATTATCAATAGAGGAGTCTAAAATGCCTGACACACACTTAAGAAAGTGCTCAAGATTCTTAGCCATTTTGGAAATGAAAATCAAAACTTCCCTGAGATACCATCTTACTAAAATCAAAAAGACCAAGGACAGTTTATGCCGGACAGGATATGGAGAAAGGGGAACTCCCTTTGATGGGGAATGTACTGTGTATGTTTATCTTATTGATTGTTAAATAGAATACTGTTTGGCCAATGAGACAGCAAGATAGACAGGACTAGGAGTCAAAGAGGATTCTGGGAAATGTAGTAGAGAAGTGGTGATCCAGGCAGGAAGTG